>NC_140959.1:127381796-127601796 GCF_014529385.1 Adiantum capillus-veneris
AATTGGTAGACAAAACCAAGATGAACTTTTAGAGTATGGAAAACATCTCATGATTCGTTACAAGGGTGACGTGCCAAAAAACAAAATTGAACCTTCAAAATCTTGATACACTTCAAGTAGCAATTGTATAAGATCATGTATTACATAAATTTTGTACAATGTCATCCACTCAGAGTATCTTTCTCCACTTGTGATTCACATACACCATTGTCTCTCTCCACCTTCGTTGACTTTCATGAGCTCCGGAGTTGTTGTATGCCATTGATCTTTTAACTTTTTGTTGTTGTAAATATCTGATGGCTTGTGCTGTTGCTGAATTTGCCAAGACTTCTTTTGCCTACATTCGATGAATGATTCTACGATAGAACCATACAAATAGTTCTCTCAAACTGTTAGCCTTGATTCGAGAGCCACCATGTCGTGTGTGCCTGAAATAAGCATTTCTCGCCATGTAATGAGACTCTTCCATCCCTTGGGTATTCCGTATTGCCGGGTTCCCATACTTTTGTATAAAATATGGTAAATGATTGAAGATGATGTGCTGGATATGAAAACAGATTAGTTAGAATGTTTTACACTCACATATTTGCACATAAGAGAGAATGAAATACACGATAATACCATGTAGTGAGTAATCTGGGTGTCTGTCCATGCTGTCTTGAATGATTTTTTCAGAAGGTTGAGATTCTCCTTGAACTTGTTCATATCACCTTGTGACCAGTCATCTTTGTCGCACATCAAAAATAGGATGTCTATTGATCGCCAAACCTCAACCTTCGCATTACGAGTAGTTGGTTCTTGGTCTTTGACTGCAATATGTAGCTTTTTCCAGCTCTGATACTCTACCTTGCTAACATAAGATGTGTTATATATTTTTCCATGTTTTGTTAGCTTTGGATCTCTTGTACCTTGGGGTTTAGATAAAAACCTCCGTGCCTTCACCCCACCGATGGATGGTTTGCATGGGACATCCTTCTCAGCAGTTGATCTCTTTTCATCCCGTTGGACTTTCACATTGCCACCATGAAGCCCCATATCCGACAGTACCATTTCTAAGCACTGCAGGGCTACTCGTCGTTCTGCCGAGTTCTTAATCTTCCAAGCAAACCCGATATATAAGTAGACCAATTTCTCCACAATTCTACAAAGGGCATGCATTGTACAAATGTGGACATTCACAAGTGGTATTTTCAAAACCGGTCAAAAAGCAGGATCCTCAATGTGACGTGTTGGAGCTTTTCTCCACCACTTTGGGTCCATGACCTTTGCAGGCTCCATGCAGAACAAACACGGCGACTTTGCCATTGCACCCATTCCACAATTATACATGCACTTTAATGTTTTGAGGTCACCTGCAAGATGCCACTGAACTTGAAAGTCTCCCCTTCCATCTAGACGTAGTACCTCTCCCTGGTTAGTCTGTCGATCAATCACCTCCGGAATATTAGTTCGATGGAACACCCAATATAGAATCTCATGATCTTATTTCTTTACCTGCAACACAAAATAAATGAGACTTAAGTAGATGTGAACATTTGAGCTTACCTGAGAATCTCGCTTACCTCAAACGCACCAAGCCACCATATGTTAGATTCTGATTGAACACTAAAATATAAAGGATCATCACTGGGACACTTTGAGAGGGCTCTATTCATTAAATTAATAGTAACACGCTCTAGCTTTTTCTCTTTAACAAGCTCACACTCATCCAGTTTTAACACAAAATGTAATACCCCTCGTGACTCTTCAAATGTGATGTTGTAAAACTCCACCATTCTCTTCTGTAATATCCGCAGGTCCATAAAAATATTATTGAACTCATCATATTCCATGTTTTCTCCATGGCCACTGTAAGTTGCTTTAATATGAAAGGGCTGTCCAAGATAGTCTCCCTGTGCCTCGTTAAGCTGAAGCCTCTCTTTCCAAACACTTGAGGCTGATGGTAGAAGTTTGGATTTTATACCCTTCTTAACAAAGATGGATGAGACAGACTTTTGGATAGCCGAATATCCTCTTTTGCTTACACCAAGTGAATCAAGTGTGCCTCGTATCTCTTTTGCAGGCACTGAGTTCTCTGAAATAAAGCGGTCCACTACATTTCGTTGTAGGACCTTAAACTTCTTGTCATGTACTATATCTGCTGTCAGGCTTCTACTTATAAGTGGCTTCAATCTCTTTCCTATATTGGCTTTGGGGCCAATGTTTTCCTTGTCAGGATAGATTGAATCTCTACATGAAGACAATGCATAAGTAAATAACAGAAAATTTGCATCACTAACACTATTTAGGCACATGAAAACAATGCATAACAAGAAAAAACAAAAAGATTACTTAACTAAGACAATGTAGCCAGCCAAGAAGCATCACCTTAATGCTCGGATTCTTTTCTTGAGACCTCCTGATGCAACCTACAATGTTTCAAGATTGCGCAATTTCTTCTTTCGGATACGACCACCCAAGATGGTGTCCTTCATTTGACAACTTCGCACCTTTCCTTTCAGTTCTTGTACCTCTGTTTTATGTTGCAAAATGGTAACCTGATCTGTAGAATGTAAATGTGAAAGGCGAACAATCTCACATTGTTGAGCTTGGAGAATGCCCTTGTAAGTTTCAGCTTCTCTTGTAAGAGATTTACAATAACCCAGAAGGCCCTTTTCTCCATCACCAGCAAAGGTCAATAAGCTTGTAGGATTGACAAACGGTGGAGACACATTAGTCATTGGATTCTTAGGGTAGAGAGAGCCTCTCGTCCAGATATCTATGTGTTTAGCTCCCTGATCTCTGAGCGTGTCTATGGAAGCGGGAGGTATATGTGTGTTTTTTTTACTGCGCTTAATCAATGGTTGGTACTCATTGTCCAAATCATTGTGAAGGTGATATTTGGCTCGTTTCTGGGTAACATTTGTGTCATTTGAGGAGTGCGCCATTAGCCAAATGTGCAGGTTTAATGGAAAGTGAATAGCGGCTGCGCCTTCGTCCCTCCATGTTAGCCTCATTCCCTCCATATTGATGAGGTTCATTCAATGCAACTGAAAAGAGGATTATCCCTCAATCACTACGAACGAATGTTCAGAAGAGTAAGGAATCTACTTAAAGTACACTTTTTGAACTTTTACTATGAAAGACCCAGCTCTATTATTTGCCATTTTTTCTTGAGAGAGAGTGCAAAAAATACATTTTCTTAGAAGGCCCTCCAAATGACCTCCGAAATTCCCTAATGAGGAGTTAGAGTGGTAGAGGCAGTGAAAGGATAGCTTGAGAGTCTGGGTAGGCCAGGAAGCAACCAAGACACCAAAATCACCATCTCACATAATGAGTAGGAGTAGGGTAAGTAGGACATCATGGTTTATGATCTGGAGCACTTCATACATGCTATATTTGTTGTTAGGCTCATCAAAGAGTTGTAAAAGACGGTAATTTGTGTTTCGAAGGTGAATTGAAGTCTAAAAGTTTCTGTGACTATTTTTGAGAGAGCTCCTAAGCATAGGGGAGACCACTGACAGAGAAAAATTAAAATTTAAGTCAATAGACATCCTACGCGTAGTATGTCTACAGGGTGACATGGCAGGAATTTGGAGAATCTGAGTTGGTCAGAGTGTTAAGAAGGTAGGTTTTACCCTACTTTCACCTAGAAAGTGAAAGATTGACCATATCTTGATAGATTATGGCCAAAAGACAAGAATTGCCAGACATCCTACCCAAATTGTGCCAAGGCATTATTTTAAGACCAAAACCATAGGATGTCTTCATGAGCACGATCTACATGATTTATTGAGTGCATGAGAAAGGTTTCATCTCAATTGGGGCTTAAGCAAAATTTAGCATTTTTTGACTGAAAAAGGCTAGAATAGCTAAATTTGGAGTCTGTTGACATTCAAACACAAATCTAAACACTCCAATGAGCTCAGCAAACCAAGGAAGGGCTGTGGGCTAAGTTTGGTCAAATTCTAGCAGAAGACATCCTACACGTAGTATGTCTAATGCATGAAGAAAAGTCCAAATTCCTATTTGAGACATACCAAGCTATCATATAGCCTTAGATAAACCTCCTAGTCAAGTTTGGTCCAATTTGGAGCTGATTGGACTGGTGAAATCATCAGAACTGACATTAGGCTTCTGAAATAGAATTCTGATCAGCTGGCCAGCTTATAGGTGTCCAAACCAAAAATTAAACACACCAGTGAGCTCAGCACATCAAGAGAAAGCCACATTGAAAATTTTGGCTGAAACAGAGCAAAAATACATCCTACACGTAGGATGTCTACAGGGTCATTTCTTGGACAAAATTAAACAGTGGACCTACCCGGAGGTTCTAATTGACTTAAGGGTTCCAAAACTTCTTCCAAAAGTGAAATTGGACTTTGTCTGACCTTTTGACGGAGCAAAGACGGAATTAAGACTTTACCTCTAGATTGATAAACACTTGGGTGGTGTACAGTTCCAGATTAGCAGACCTAATCAAGAACATCCGAAGTGTATAGAGTACAATAGTTGTTGAGGTTAACGCTCCAGTCATACCAATCATTACTAATACCACCTCTAGTGGTTAAATGCTTTGATTCGATTGCCGAAATTAAACGCTTGTGTACAGGTATATTCAGCCAACAAGGCAAGAAGTTGAGCGGAAACTGAACCCTTGCCACTAAGTGGCTGGATTTGTGATAAACTGCATTGCTAAGTTTGATGAATTTAAGATCAAGACGACACATTCCTAGAGACCAAAAAGTGGCAGGTGATCAGGGTAGCTTAGTATCCACTGATGAAAGTGTAACTCAGGCAAGGATAGATCCATTAGCCCCAATCATTGAGGAAGGTAGTGATACTGACACTTCATCAGATAAGTCCTTCTTCATGATGGGTAGTCAATAGCCAGGAGGTTTCTCCGGTGAAGGACCAATGCTAGGAGGAAGTACCTCCCAAAACCCTTTGAACAATTCCAAGTTCACTATAATCTTCTTAGAAGGAACAAACTCTAGGGGAGCCCTAGTTTATTCTGACTATCGGGGATGCAAGTGTATTTGTATAGAGGAAAGGCCTTCTCAGAGACTGGAGATAATTCGAGTCTATGATGATGGAGACAGATTCTGAGACGAAAATGGGAACCACTATCTGATATGGAGATAATGTGGCAAAAGGAAAAATGGTCTCAGAGGCTCAAGAGCCGCCTCCAAAAATTGATCGACCTGGAGCTCTTTTTATGTATGATAAAAAACAACCAGGGTCTCTACCTATAATGAGAATGTGGGAATTTACAAGCATGAGAGCGAGGGACTAGTATCTTATTTTTTATGCAAAGAACCCTACCCAAATGAATTAAGCAAAGACAAGGTTCTTTACTTGTTCTCTTATGAAATTGCTATAGAGAAGGATATCATTTTTGTTGACAGGTACAAGCGAGAATACAAACAAATTCTCCCAGAGGAGGTAGAAAAGGAAAAAGTTCCAGAAACATCAACATATGCCCCCGAAGAAGTACCAAGGTCCACCTATACCCCTAGCAAGTCAACAAACCCATTTTCAGAGGAGTACGAGACAATATCACATTCTAACCGATAGCAGACTATCAACTACCAGAACCAACAAGCAACCCAACCATCATTGCAGGCATGGCTTCAACAAAGTGCAACGTTAGAACAAGACCAAAGCAGAGATGGTTATCCAGCCGCACAAGGTCTAAGAGATTTACAAGAACCACCACTCTATTCACAGTATCAAGGCGAGAGTAAGCCAAAAACTCAAGAGTCGACAGAGCCTGAAAGACAACCCATAGAACGAATTCGAAGAGATGAACCACCTCTTGCAAGAACCATCAGAAATTATGGCTTAGGGACACCTCTGGGAGAGGAACCCTCCCACTAACGAAGGCCAGAGGAGGTATATCGAGTAGGACGAGGAGAACCAATGATGAGATTTGGAGACCATCGTAGAATTAGACCTTCTCAGGTGCAAAAATGGGTAAACAAGAAATACACTGAAAACAGAGATCCTAGGGATTAGGTAGCCGCCTTTGTGCATGTAATTAGAGCTGAAGAAGTTTTGGACTTCCCTACTGACTTTGCAGGGTTTGGACTTACCCTAGAAGAGGATGCTACTACTTGGTTTCACTCTGTGGAGCGTAGAGATTTTGAGTCTATGGAGGAGGTTTTTGACGAGTTTATTGAGGAATTCTCACAAAGGGAAATAGCTCATAATACAGTCTCAAAAATCCATAAATTCAAACAGAAATAAGGGGAATATGTGCGAAAGGCAGCCCTACGACTAAAACGATATGTGAAGTTCTGCCCTGAGGAAGAACTGCCAACCCTGTCTAGACTTATGCTTATATTTATTCAAGGACTGAGAACGCAAATCTCCAGAAGGACTTACATATGAAGAGGAGCACAACGTTAAATGAGTTAACTAAGGAGGCTCTTTACCTTGTAGACAATTGTGTGGTCTACAAAGAGGGTGAATTCAAGGATCTGGATGATGATTCATCCTCATAACAAAGTGGAAGCAAGTCCTCTAAGACAACACCGAAAGGAGAAGTAGTTGTAAGCCAGGAGTAGCTTGTGGAGAAAGTGCTAAAAAAAATTAATATGTATGCCAAGCCTCAAGCTAAGCAGTCGAAGTGGTGTGCAATTGAACAAAAATGGACAAACCATGTGATGGAGGAATGTTATTATAACAAGGGATATGTGAGAGAGCGACCTTATGCTCCCCAAGCTCAGGTAGCATCTCCTCAACTTCCATCGATGCCTAGGTATCAAGCAGGTAACCTACCAGGACCTGTACGTGTTGAAAGACCACAACGAGTATTGGGGCAACAACCACCCCTACCAGGATTACGATCGATCGGCATAAGATACACACCAACGATAAACAAACCATAAGAGAAGACTTTGGTCCTATGCATGCATATTACGAAGATTCCAATGGATATGCAGCAAATCCTGTCTATTATCCACTGGAAGAACCCACAACGCCAGAACCTTGGAGCATGAATGGAAGTATAGGACCACCGACAGCTGCACAGGCTGCAAGAGAAGGAAGATACAACTTGGATGAACAAACACTATTGTTCATAGCCAACGGAGGCATGGACGGGCAGAGGCATGCGTACAAGCAGAGAGGAGCTCAAGGAGCACCTCAACAGCCTAAGGGACCCTTCTACAAGTGTGGCGGAGATCATTGGCTAAGGAATTGTCCTCACGATGAAACCATTAGAGTCAACGCGTATTGCACCGAGTGTGGAGTTACTCACTTGATTCCTTATTGCCCTAAGAACCCGAGCAAAGGAGCAAAAACTACTTTGAGCATGCTGGAAGCAGTGCCTTCCAGTGGAGGGTCAGAAAACGCGACAGTAATACCTATTTAGGCAGTGACACGAGCACAAGCTCAAAGAATGACAAACGAACCCATAATTGAAGAGCCAAAGACTAATGCCCCAAGTGCAAAAATGAAAAATCAGAGAAGCACTTGGAAAGCTAGAAAGATGCATATGAAAGCTAGGAGAGAATGAGAGCAAACGGCTCTATCCTATGAGTTAAAACACACAAAGGATAGATTGGAGCGGTTAGAGGATCTAACTAGTTTAAGTTCACACGCTGCTACAACCAAAGGAGCCAAGGAAATAGTAGAACCCAAAAGTGCAGGATTGGGAGGATCAGTGCTGGTAGAAAAAGTAAATGAGCAGCTGGACGCACTTTTAAAAGCATACGAAGCCAGACTCAAAAACAACCAAAACCAAGAGCAAAGATGAATGACTTATCCATATGCAAAAATAGAAAAATAGAGGTTGGAAATGTGTCGAAAGATGATTGAAACAGCCCAATCCTTGATAGAAAATCCGCTTGGTAAACCTGCAAGTTGGCATGAGGTACCAGCTCCAACCCCTATCAAACCAACTCTAGAGAAGCAAGTAGACACAAAGGAGAGACTCACGACTGCCTCTGAGTCTAGGAGAGAACCTATCATAGTGCCAAATACAACAGATGAGACAATTGATGGTTTCCAACCTAAAACATTGGAAGAAATGGGTAAGGATTGTAACAGTCTAGATGACCTGTGGAAGCAAATCCGGGAAGCAAATGAAGCTTACAGGGTGAACCACCAAATAAATAGCACTAGGAAGGAGAAAAATAAGATCTTACCTCCCATTGAAGAGTTTGAGGCAAGATCACAAATGAATTTTGATGTGCATTCACAAGGGGGGGACCACGGGTCGATCAGTTCGGGGCACAGCCAACCAGACTCGCTAAAAACTCTACCCTCTTACCTAGGGGAGTATGAAGCTAAGTCTGAGGTGAGAGCAATCCCGTCTCAAAGACTTTCTCCTAACGGAGTAATGGATTCACAAGATTTGATTGAGTTATTGTCCACACCTGTGGCATGCACAATCACGTTAGCCGAACTCTTGAGGTTACGACCAAACATGTGGACCACCGTAGGCAAATGCTTAGAAAATTTGGAGTAAAAGACCCTGCCTCGAAGCTTCAAGAAGGGATCAGAGAATTGGACAAGCCTCAACTAAACACTAGGCCAGTACCTTTAAACAAGGTTGGAGAATATTGCAAGGGAGAAGATGGAAATACCACACTACCAGTAGAATTCCAAGGAGTACTATCCAAAGCTATTCTTGACAGTGGAGTGGGAGTCGCTATCACCACCAAAGAAATCTGGAAAAAATGGGGAAAACCGGCTTTGAGAGCTACCAGAATAAAATTGCAACTAGAAGATGGGTTCGTGGAAAATCCTATAGGACTTCTAGAAAAAGTAATTGTCACATCTTGCGGAATCGAGTATGAGTATACATTTGCAATAGTTGATTTCGACAAAAAGAACAATTACGAGATCATCTTGGGAAGACCATTCATGAGACAATTAAAGATGGTCCAAGATTGGGGTTATGACCACATTTACCTCAGATGGGGGGAGACTACAACCAAAATATACCTAAAAGACCATAGTTACAAGGATGTGAACTAGACACCAATGGAAGAGTTTGATTCAGCTACATTGGCAGGGTCTGAACTCCCAGCATGGTTAGGGCAGAAAAAATAGCTATGGATGTGCGGAGCTTCACATTATGGAAGCTTGAAAAGAGAGGAATGCATCTTACAAAGAGCGATTGAGGACAAGGATTATATTCCGGAACACTCGCTATCTGCATGGGGAGTTAAGGATCTAAAATTAAGTAACGATGCAGATAACGAGTGTTCAGATAGTTCAGGCGAGCGTGGGGAGACAACCGCAGATATCAAGTTTTATGATTTTACAAATCAACATCCTAGACGCCAAGAACGCTATAGAAAAAAAAGAGTAGAAAACAAAATTACAGAAAACCTGACGCCCAGAATAAAAGATAAAACTCACTATCTAATGCTTGTCAAGGCAGAGGATTGTGTAAAAGACCAAATATCAGAAAGATTCTCAAGAGTTCGAAGGGAAAGGAAACATGAGGAAATAAAACAAGCACGGAAGACTAAAACAGAAACAAAATCAATAAAATCTCAACAATCAAAACAGGAAAAGACAAAAGATCCAGAGTGGACCAAAATGGAGCGTAAAAAGAAATACCAAGAACTAAAACGGTCGTTACGAAAGGTATGGACTACTGAGGGAGAAAGTGACGATAAGGAGGATTCAGAAAAAGAAAATATGAATGTACCATCCCACCATTGAAAATTCACCATCCAAGATAGAGAAATCATAATGACACCACCAATAAGGGAAAGAATAAACCAAGAATCTTATGATGGGCCGGAAAATGCAAAACGGATAGACCTCGCTACGCCAGGCGAAGAGCCTCATCCTGTCTATATAGCAACTGATTTAGAGCCTGAAGAAGAAGAAAGGCTAACCCAACTTCTCAAGAAGTATAAATATGTGTTTGCATGGCCCTACAAAAGACCTCAAAGGAGTTGATCCCTCGATATGCCAACATACAATTCCTTTAAAATTAGATGCCAAACCAAGCAAACAGCGTCCTTACACATATAATGACACATTCGCTAAACGAATCAAAGACGAGATTGACAAGCTAATGGATGCTGAATTCATCTATGAAATCGAACATACAGATTGGGTGTCACCCATTGTGGTTGTCCCCAAAAAGAACGGAAAGCTGCGTGTGTGTGTGAACCTCAAAAAAGTGAACGCAACCACAATAAGGGATAATTATCCCTTGCCAGTCACGGAACATGTGCTTGAGAGAGTAGTAGGAAAACGGGCTTATTCCTTTTTAGATGGGTTTTTGGGGTATAACCAATTGGAAATTGCAATAGAGGATCAACACAAAACAGCATTTGTCATAGAGTGGGAAATGTATGCGTATAGAGTTATGCCTTTTGGCCTAACCAATGCCCCAGCCACCTTCCAAAGGTTAATGTTCAAAGAATACCTGAGAATATTCTTAGAAATATATAAGGATGATCTCTGTGTCCACTCTCTTATACGAGAAGAACATATTGACCATTTACAAAAGGTGTTTGAGAAGTGCAGAACATATCGAATCAGTCTCAACCCGAAAAAGTGCATTTTTTTGGTAAGGCAAGGCCGCATCTTAGGACATAATGTCTCAAGAAATGGCATAACCACTGACCTAGACAAAATTAGAGTCATAGCAGACTTGCCTAGGCCTGCTAATGCCAAACAAGTATAATCTTTCATGGGACATTGTGGATATTATTGAAGATTCATATATATGTATGCGATCATTGCACAACCACTATATCGCTTATTAGTCGGTTTCAACTGGACTGAGGAGTGTGAAACTTCATTCAAAAAGCTCAAGGAAAACCTTGTATCAGCACTTGTACTTAACACTAGGTTGGTAACCTAACAGGACATAAAAGTGTCCTTTCAGGGTTTTGAAAAAAACCTCCAAAACCATAATAGATCCACTCATTTTGTAAAATCCTTTCATCGGGTTATAGTTCAAGGCCTACTACACATGGAAAAAATAAGAAACTTGTACAATTTCTCATCTTTTGGTCACACCAAGCCTCCAGAGTTGATGGACCATTACATTTTCATCAAAACAGTCATTTCTTACGTTTTGTTGCATAAAAATAAGATTAGGGATTTTTGTTGGTGATCAGAACATATGATTTCTCTCACTCACTATTTTTTGTTTTGCCAAAAGAAATAGGTACAAAAAAGTTGATTTTTTACCATTTTGCAAACCTATCATCAAAGTTTCTTTAGCCACGCTCAATACAAATAATACATGCATGTTTTCTTAGTTCCCTATTGTCCTTTAGGTTCATAAGGAGCCATGGAGCATGTCAAAAGAATAATACATCTCTTACCAAGGGGAATCTTGGGGACAAAGATAAAGTACTAAATACAGCAAACATGAAAAAACTGGGTTCAACATTATGAATTGTAGAATCCCATAGAAACTATTCAATATCTAGCCAAATTTGATCCTTATGACTAGATATGGTTACTACCTACAAAATGCATGTAGTTGTCACAAGAAACTAACAATATTGAAAAAGCTATACTTGATATACTAGAATGTTTCGTTTTCTTCTATAATTGAAAAAATCAACCATCGTTGTCTACTATGCAAAATAGGGTATTAGGTGCCCCAAAACTCAAGGAATATTAGCTTTATGTTACAATATGAGACATAGAAAATCAAAACTGCATTTGGATATCATGAAAGCCACCAAAAAAATCATAGAAGAGCTAAAATTGGCTAAAAAACAGGATTTGACAATTTTTGTAATTTGGTCATAACTTACAACTTTAACATTTATTTCTCCCTAGAAGCATCAGAACATGTTGAGGACTACTAAAGATAGTTCTCTAGCATTACAGACCTCACAAACATGAATTCTAGAGTGGTATAGTTGCAAAAAGTTGAAAAAAGCCAAAAACAGGACCCGTTTTTTCACACAGTTTATGTTGTGAAATGTTGTGCAAGGACAAGGTTAAAGATGGAATTGATATTCCAAAAACATGTCGAGTTTTTTTCAGCTCATGAGACAATATTCTAGACAGATAGAACCTCAAAATCCATTTGAAACTCTTGACATAATTCAAGGAAAATGGTCACTTAACAGGACATAAAAGTGTCCCATGACATAAAAGTGTCCCATCACCAACCTAGTGTTAAAGCAGCAGATTGGGAAAAGATATTCCATGTTCACATTGATGCCTTTGTATACGCAATTGGGAGTATTCTGGCTCAACCTAGAGATGGAACAATGGATTTCCCAGTTTCTTGTGCGAGCTGACAGTTAAATAGTGCAGAAAAGAACTACATCACCACTAAAAGAGAGGGATTAGGAATGATTTATGCTGTAAAGAAATTTCGGCATTACTTGCTTGCAAACAAATTTGTGTTCTTCATAGATCATCAAGCTCTTTTGTATCTAGTAAATAAACCATGCAATACTGGGAGAATTGTACGATGGTTTATTATATTGCTAGAATTTGACTTCACAGTGGTAGTGAAAAAAAGGTAAAACTCATCTACGAGCGGATCATCTTTCAAGACTGCAAAACGGGGAAGCTCCTGAAGGAGTAGACGATGACATACCTAACGCTTATCTTTTCAATATTGAAATGATACCCAAATGGTCTCGGGAAATTGTTAGCATTCTTTCCTTTGGAGGTAGATTTGATAACAAGGAAGACAGATCCAAACAACAAACATTTAGACAAACAAAAAAAATTTAGTTGATTGCAGGATAACTGTACCATCTAGGCTCGGACCAAATTCTACGATTATGTATAAATCCAAAGGAATTTGAGTGTTATCTTGAAGAATCACACATCCAAGACTGTGCATTTTATTGTTCAACAATGAAAACACACCAAAGATTGAAACACTTAGGAGTTTATTGGCCAACTATGTATGCTGACACACGTGCTTATGTTAACAATTGTACTATATGTAGTGCCAAACACCCGATGGATCACGCGACATTATTTCAGGTAACCATTGCACGTGTGTCAGGACAAGGGTAGGACCAGTCATAGCCAAGGGCCAGGATGGACATGCAGTCAACGGGGTCCTATATTTAGGAGGCCAAGGGCCTATATAGGGCATGGCTGGGTGGAGATTAGCATGTTCCAGTCCCCTTGCCCTTTCACTGGTATCAGAGCTAGGGGAGAAGGAGCCATGGAGGAGGGGGGAAGGTTGCACGAAGCATGTAGTCTCTCTCTCTCTCTCTCTCTCTCTCTCTCTCTCTCTCTCTCTCTCTCTCTCTCTCTCTCTCTCTCTCTCTCTCTCTCTCTCTCTCTCTCTCTCTCTCTCTCTCTCTCTCTCTCTCTCTCTCTCTCTCTCTCAGTAGTCTTGGAACTCGTGGAAGCCGTGGGCATGGCCTCTTGAAGATACGTAGCCGAGGAGGACGAAGTCGACACCGGCACACCGCTGTGGGAGCGACTGTTTGCAAGGGAGTGGGAGCCTTGATAGGCCAAGAAACGTGGGCATGAGCCCTTACACATAGGAGGTCAAAGTGGACCTCCAAAAAATCGATGCGCGCATGAATCATTATACTCAGGAACCGGTCGAGGTCGACCTGCATCTTAGCTAACAAAAACGGCATGGCTGGGATCGCGCTGGTCCAGGGATGGGATCCCGTCTCAGAAAGGAAGCCACACAGAGCCTCCCTCCATCGCCAATCTCCTGCGCACAGTCGGCCATGCCTTACATCGCTGCAGCAGGTTTTTTTTCTAAAAAACAAATAGATTTATTTTAACTTTTTTGTAGCATGCAGTGGTTCCCATAGGCAGCAGGGGCTCTTCTCTCGCATGCATGGCCAACACAAGGCATGCATATCTTATCAGTGTCTGTGAAGGCAATACATGCACGGCATGTATAGCTACAAAGCTTTCACGGAAGCCATGTCTGCGTGCCACCTACAACGGCATACTATCGGGTGGTCCGGTTTGCCAGGATTCTTGCGACCCTCGAATAAAGGCAAAGGTTATTTTTCCAAGGTATGCATGTCGTATGCATGCTCATGCAAGAGCTTTGGAAAAAGATCCATGGCTACACGGCATGCCCAGCACAATAGAGAGGAAGCGAAGCAAAGTGCTTCCGCATCTTTGAAAAGAAATTTCCCAGGGTGTTTTTGTCCCAAAATCACCAATGATTTCACTTCTATCAAGGATTTCCCTCGTGGCTAAAAGCTTTCGAGAGCCAAAGCAATTCTGGCAAGGATTCAGGGGCCGCCACGAGCACTGTCTTCATTGTTTTTGGTCTGCTATGAAATTATACACGTCTTTACCACTCGAGAAAAGATAACAAGACTATCGGATTTCAAAGAACGATATCGAGACCACGGTGGATAAAGGCCATGTCTTCCAGCATGGAGCAATCTCGACAAACAGATTACAACAAGGATGATGTTATTGGTTTATTCAAGACGTGTTGATTGAGGTAAATTCAAAGTTTGTTATCAAAATTTCGTGTGAGCAAGGCTTATTACAGATCAAAAACACCCAGCAAGGTTGCAATCAACAAGGATATACCCTACCATGGCAAGGACCATGGTTACAGCTACAACAAGTCCTCAAGCATGACTCGAGAGTCAACAGAGATCATGGCCAATTAGTCAAATTTTTACAAAGCACCATTGTTTGGTTGAGGGATCAACATCGAGCATGGCTTGAGTACACACAATCTTGACCAGCAAGCTGCTTGGCATGGCCGACTCCTCATCAAGTTGCTCGGCATGGCCGACTGCCCTTTCTTGTTTCTTGAAGCAGACAGAAGATGCTTACCACACAGTACTGCTCAATTTCAATTGAAATTGCTCGACACAGTCGACTCTTTTTTGTTATGATATCTGCAGCCACATATGTTGGCTATCAGCACAAATATATTTATGTGAAGCACGGCTTCAATTTACGACTCTTACATTACGATTTTTCCCGTTTGGGGTCTGCTATGAGCACACGCCCTTAGGGAATTTCTTCATATGCCTGCAGGATATTTCAAGCATATCCAGACAACTGGTTTTGGCAGGATGACCAGTTCTTGACACTTTGACATGAAGAAAGGCTTCTCCCTTGTGCCAAGGTACTACCCCATGATTTGGAATCATGGGCAGTGGCACACAAGTTTGAAAAAACTGGCAAAATAGGGAATATCACCTCACAGATTCCCTACCAGTCTAAACTGTGCAAGGTACTTATGGTTTGGTTCTCACGGTGGAGGCCATCACTCTCCGCAAGGGCTTAAAATTCTGCATGCAAGGCATGCTAGTAGGTGGATTCAATTCTACCACTTCATGCATTACGCTTCCGCTATCACACTCGCAACTCTGTCAAGGACAGACTAAGGATGGATTGTTTAATATGCTTGTTTGTTGCTATCAACACACACCAACACTAACAGGAACCTAAATCAAGGAATTATTGTACGGGCAAAGTGCCAATGCTAAGTCATCCTAAATCACGACCCCTGCATGGTAGGTGGGTCGCAATGCGTTTTTTGTTTTTCGGTTACCTCTCTCAACGCGAGTCATACCGGAAAACTGTGGAATGCTTATCCGATAAGCTGCAATTTAGGCATAAGATGCGTAAGAGCACGTAGCTTGGGTACACACTCTAAAACCTTAAGGAAAGTTCCTCAGCCCAGCATGTTCTTCTTCTCTCTCTCTTTCTTATTTCTCTCAAGAATAATGAAAGCTTTCTAAGATTCTTTTGATACATGTTTCGTTTGGGAGTCAATATGAGCCAAGGTGCTCTAACTCTCAGCTAGAAATTGGCCACGATGCCCTTCACATTATTTTTTATCCGTTTATCGATTGAACACTAATTTCCATAACAGCTAGGAGCCACACACAGGCTGGCTGAGAGCCATTGTCAGATTTTGGGTAGGACCCAACTATTGGCATTCCTTGGGTGATTGTTCTTATGATCGAACAGATCTTCCCAGTAGAGTACACATCGAATATATCGACGTTAATGGACGATCAAGAGTCTTGTCATTTCAGAGGATTAGGGTGTCATTTTTGCACTATATGTGTCTAGTGTGATGCTCAAGTGAGTTTTTGATACTCTTGCACTTATATCAGCTGATCTATACCATGGAGTCTAGAGGCAGATAATTGAGACAGCATGGCTGTTGATACGAGCTAGGCATCTCCCTTGTGTGGTTTTCTTGCTCTCTCTATAGCACTACGAGTGTCTATGGAATCACAATTTTGGGGTACGACCCAATGGGTTCTTATTAAATCACCCCATATACATTTAGGATCACAGTTTGATCTATTCTCGTTATACTTTCAAGGAAAGAATTCCGTAATCTACCATGCGGTAGCGGAAAAATTCAAATTTTCAAGTTGATTCTCATCATTTTGTACACGGTTAACTAGGTTGGTTACCATTACCTGCTACTTGAGCAGTTTCTACAAAGGGTCTTACCAAGGGGTTTCACTACGTAGATTCTACCCAACGGGTTTGGATTGCGAAGGCAACACCCAGGGTTTCTAGTGCAATGTTGCTTGGTTTTTTCACAGGGGGAATGTACTCCTGTGCATTTGAATACAGGTAGCTGACCTTTCAGTTCAATCCCTAGGGCCATGCCAACGGCATGTCGAAACAAGTATTTTGGGCCGTAGTGTCCAAAGTACATTATGATGTTATGAATCCACTTGTAGGATTTGATTTGGAACATGTTGTCAGATGGGATACAACATGGTCTAGGAACTCAAGGAGTTCGGTTTAGCCAGTGTGGAGCAATGAATGAGGGTCCCTCTCACTATTGTCGAAGAGTGTTTAGAGTTACCTCCACACACAAGTACATCTTGTACTTGAAGGATGTTCTTTTTCCAGACATCCTTAGTTGAGACATATTCCACATGTGGCGAATATGAGTCTCTAGGACTAACATTGGTGCCCCCTATTTCAAATATGTGTCACAACAAAGTCCCTACGTGCTGGTCAAATCTGTTTTCTCGACCATATTTTAGCACGACGTATCAGGAGAAATTTCAGTGGGCCAAAAATTGTCGGATACTTAGAATGACTTGTTCAGCTACAAGTATTGTTAAACAACATCACAGATAGTTGCTTATACATATAGCAAGGCTATAAGTTGTTAAGAAAAAAGTTTCATTGTCTGTACCAAGAAGTGATCAAGGTTTCAGCAAGGCTTGCAAGAGATTGCAACTGAAAATATTTACTTTCTTTTCAGAACTATTTACATTCCTTTTCTAATGTGTGCTAGGTGCATCACATTTGCCATAAGTATTGGCAAGGATCACCATGAATATAAAGGTTCGAATCTGTTTTTTGCTAGATGCATGCACACTAGGTGTTATGGGCCCTAATGTTTAGCAAAGGTTGATTTGGAATGGCATGCATATTCCTCAAGTTGTTGCTTATGAAGCATTTTGCACTCTATGTGTACTATCTCTATGAGATTCCTTTTGGGTCTACTAATCACCAAAAGAGGTCATGGCTCGGTTTGGGTGTTTGTGGATTTTTCAAGTTAACCACGATGGTTATTCCGGACATTGTTAATTCCTCAACAAGGTTATACGCTATTATGATTCCCTGTTTACCAGTCGTCTGGGAAGACTGTCTGTAAACCGTGGGGGAAACACACCTCAGGACTGTCAGTTATCCAAGGGAATAGACAGATTACAAAATGTGAGGGAACGCCTCAGTACTGTCAGTTATCCAAGGGGATAGGCAGATTATAAAGTGTAATCTGGTGTTGAAGGATATGCAAAGTGCGTACGTTAGCACCAAGAGATTCAATCAGTAAGCATTTATTGCTCTACTTAGAGTTTGCTTACTATAAGTTAAAGCATGTTTGCGACTAGGTGTAGTCCCTTCATGTATAACTCGGGTGCTCAACCTTGTACACTCGTTAGGGTGAGGTTGTTTACTGATGATGAAAATTGGGAACAAGTCAAGGACTTAAACTTGACTGATGAGTTATGTCAGCAAGTTACTTTCATGGAAAGTGACAAGAGGTACTCTTTTTGGTACACCTTTGTTGTGATAAACTCGTTTACCATGCTAATGAGCGTTCTAAATAGAGTCTACACACTATATTTGGATAGGAGCCGGTACCATCAGATGGTTACAAATGGACAACAATGTAGAAAATCAAGATGTTACTCTTGATTTCATTGAACCTCCTACTAAACCGGGTTCCACTCAAATGAACCGTTCGATCCATGAGGGATGTTACGGTAGAAAACATTAGTGTTCTTTTGAAGATACCTTCACTTGTGTTTTCGCGGACGAAAACACTTCTCCAAGGGGGGAGTAATGTCAGCACAAGGGTAGGACTAGTCACGGCCAAGGGCCAGGATGGACATGCAGTCAAGGGGGTCCTATATTTAGCACGCCAAGGGTCTATATAGGGCATGGCTGAGTGGAGATTAGCATGTTCCAGTCCCCTTGCCCTTTCAACCTGCATGGAGTCAATATATTGTTCATTTCTTAACAACAAGGACATTTCCTGAAAACATAACAAAAGCGCGGAAAAGGGCTATAGAGTTGGAGGCTCGAGACTTTAATTTGATTGGAAATTGACTCTACAAGCGAGGAAAGGACAATCAACTTAGAATCTGTGCAAGTGAACATGAATACCTACTGATTCTAGAACACGCACATGGAGGAATAAGTGGAGGCCATTTTTTAGGCGATAAGATGGCAAAAATTTTCTTAGCCGCGAGAATATGGTGGCCTACATTGCACATGGATGATGAGGAGTTTGTAAAGCGCTATGACTCATGTCAGTGCACTAAGGTGCCAATAAAGAGAGATGAGATGCCACTACGGCCAAGGATGGGAGCACGGACATTTGCAAAATGGGGAATTGATTTTGTGGGACCTATTTCACCCCCTCTGTATCACACCCATACCCAATATATCATTGTGGCTACGGACTATCTCACAAAATGGGTTGAAGCCCACACAACACAAAAAGCAGACGCAAGAACCGCTGCACAATTTTGTATGAAAATGTCTTTGTACGATATGGATTACCAATAGAAATTGTCAGTGATGGAGGAACACATTTTCATTGAATACCTGCTAGAGGAATTAATGGTCATACATAAGAAATCTGCTCCATATCATCCACAAGCAAATGGACAAGTTGAGGCCACAAATAAAACACTATACACTGTTTTGACTAAAATTGTATCAGAATCAAGGACAGACCAGGATCAACAATTACACTCAACACTATGGGCATACAGGGTAGCTTACAAAACATCAATCACAACCACACCATACAACATGGTGTTCGGTCTAAATGCTATATTACCCATAGAGTTTTTAGTTCCAACTCTAGGAGTAGCAAAACGCTTAGAATGGACATGCCATGAGCTCTCTTCAAGAATAGATGATCTTGAAAAGCTAGATGAACTTCGACTTAGAGCTGTAGCTTCGATCTATGCTAAAAAGAGAAGACAAAAAGAGTTTTTGACAAGCATGTGCGTACGAAAGAGTTCAAAACAGGTGATTATGTACTTGTTTATACTTTGAAGCAACATGCCAAAAAACTTAAAAAGCGAGGGATGGGACCCTTTGTGAATAGTGACTTATCACAAAGTGGAGCTGTCAAACTTGCTACATTGGCATGAGAAGAAATGCCAAATTGGATTAGTGGGTGTCGGTTAAAAAAGGATCATTTACCACTAACATAGGATATGCTTCAACGAATCCATCAAGAAAAACAACGGATGAAGGAGAAACAAAGGGTACGAGAAGAAGCACAAGCAGAAGCAAAAGAACGCATCACAAAAACAAGGCTTCTATAACAACAACAACAAAGTGGATCACCGTTGCGAATAGATGCTATTCAATTAACGAATTTTGGTGAAGACACAATGGAACCAATAATTGCAGTCAAAGTGGGTAGCAATCAAGTTGAATCGACAACATTGCTTGATTCTGGAGCTCAAGAAAATATGATTTCTTGAAAATTATATAATCATCTCCAGCTCGAAGATCAACTCCATCCTACTCAACAAGTGTTGGAAAGCTGTACCTCAAATTTATTAAGCACATTGGGCTGGACGATATTGCATATATACAAGTACATTAGAATGTTTATCCCCACAAGTTTTATGTTGTTGAGGACGCGATCACACTACACCCAATGTTGTTGGGACAACCATGGAAGAAATAATATAATGTGCAGATAGATTGGATTTCGAATACAATCAGAATTCAACAAGCACAGGAACACCAAGTGGTAGCCTTTGCTCAGACAACCCGAAAGAACCCAATAATGGTGCCACAATCACTTGATCAAGAGGAAAATAGATGGGGGCCACTTAACCAACAAAAGATACCTACGAAGGATAAACAGGGAACAACCAACTGTCTTCAATCAAAAAATGAGATACCAGAGGCAACAAAGAATAGATCAAAGTTAGCAATAAACAAACAAAAAGTATGGGTACGAAAAGATCTACGTGAACGAGCCTACAAACCACAGTGCAATAGCAGACAACCTCCGACAAACCAGGTTAATCAAACACCAAACAGAGTCATCAAACAGATATGGATACCGAAGAACAGGCTCAATCTCCAACTACATGAGAAACGCATTTGGATCTCCAAGACAATGCTACAGGAACTCCCTTCAGGACAAGCAAAACTAGCAGCCAGACAAACGACATCGGCAAATCAATGTGTGTGGATGCCGATCAACAGAACAGCCACCAAGACAAAAAAAGAGGCCATAAACATACAAACGCATCCAAAACAAATCTACAAATGAAAAGAAGAAGAGAAAAAGATTGCGGCCACATCAGCCCCATGACAAATCTCTCCACGGAGACCACAACGGTCATACCTACAGGTAGCGGAAAACTAGGACACCTTTGCAAAGAAGACAATCAAACAAAGAGCGGCAGAATTACAACTTTTAATTGCAAAGAAAATCTTCCAACCAAACCAACAACAAACAGGAAACCTCGACGTCGAATGCCAATAAGCGTCTTGCTTATTCCATCCTCTCGCACAACATTACTTTTACCATGCATTGACTTCGTATGCATCAAGTAGGGCCATGTTACAAGGCCATGCATTAGCACGTTTTTTTATCCCATGCATAGCATATACCCCGAGGCGATACCTTGTCGTCCGGGAGGACTCCGATTAGGAGGGGGGGAGGCATTCTCAATGCGGACCCGATGACCGTAAAAGAGCAGCAAAAAGGGCATGTTTTGACTATTTTTGAGGGATTTACGTTTGATTGTGAAATTTTTTGGACTAACCAAAGTACCTATGCCCTTATACAACATTAATCTACATATATATGAGGCCAAACGCCAAATTGGGCCAATAAGTGTGTGTATATATGTAAAAATACTCATTTTTTGTGCAAAATATTGGTAAAACAGAGAAATCCGGCCATAAAAATTACATGTAAGTGTACATAGTGTGTCGGGGTGAATTTTTTGATTTATTTTGATTTTTGGGGTTTTTTTGGGTTGATTTTGTTATTTTCCTTTTAAATTTACTAATTATTGGCATAAAAACTTCAAAAATACAAAAAGCAGGTGAAACGTGATCGTAATGAAAAACAAAAAAGATGGGGATGATCAGTGACTAGAAAACAACCCAGAGTGCGGTGGGGGTACAATTATGAGAATGAAGCGGGAGGCATGTTGTTGCCAGATTTTGACCAAATCATCAAAATTCTCAGAAACTGGGCAAATGGAGTCCAAATGGAGAACTTTTCGAGTCTAAACCGCATTTCATGAAAAGTTAGGAGCACATGTCAAATTTCATGAAAAATGGTTCTGGGACCCCCATTATAAGATTTTTTCACTCCACTTGGAGCTCATTTCTACTATTCACTTGTGTTAGAGAGCTCTAGCCACCTAGAGCGCACAAGACTTCCAACAGCCGATACGCCGTGCACAGTCATCCGACGACTACCAGATATGAGAGTTAGACTCAGCACCTTATGCTCTTCATGTATATGTGATGTTTTGTCGCCAAAACTAGTATAGAACTCCAACGAGGTTTGCAGGGTAGAGACCTATGAGCGTAGATAACCACCTAACGGCTAACCCAATACCAATAAGACTTCATAGGGGTTTACCCTAGCCTAGGAGACCAATCCTGGATGCCCAAAAGAGGCAAGAAAGCAACGGGCAAAACCCTAACTTCTAGAGCCCTGCAAGAAGCCACAAAGAGGAAATCCGGCAAAAGTAGCCCAAATCATACCAAAGCTCATGGGTAGGCGCTTCTCGACGAGCTCTACAAGGCTACATGGGCTACATGGCCAAAAGGTGACCAAAAGTAGGCCTAAGCTTCAGAAACGGCATCGAAAACGCAAAGCGTCACTTGGCTCTCACAGCCAAGCGAGACGTCTGTTTTCCACCAAACTTCGCGAGCAGCTTACCAAGGCCTTCAACAACCAAATCCTATGGTGGTAGACCACTACAAATCATTGAGGCATGCAAACGCAATCATGGGCACGTAGTCAGCACAAAGAAGGATGGAAAGTGGAGGATTGTGTAGACTTTAAACCCTTAAATGCAGCCACTAAGAAGAAACCATATCCTCTTCCATTCATCAATCAGATCTTGGATTTAGTGGTAGGTTATGAGAGGTACAGGTTTTCAGGCTATTTTCAATTGAAGATTTCTCTTAAAGATCGAGCAAAGACAATTTTCATTACCCCATGGGGTCATTATTGCTACACGGTATTGCCATTTGGGTTGTCAAATGGACCATCTTTCTATCAAGAGAGAGAAAATTGAGTATTGGCACCGTTCATTGGTAGTTGAGTTAAAGCTTTTATGGTCAACTTCTGTGTCTACAGCTGTAGGGCTCAACACCATGAGAAGCTGTAGATGGTATTGTCTCGATACGATGAATGTGAAGGACAACTAAATCCATAGAAATGTCATCTAGAAGAGCCAAGGGTGAAGTTATTGGGCCGTATGGTGTCAGAAAATGGCATTGAGACTGATCCAAACAAGGTTAAGTCTATTATTCTTCTTCCATCACCTACGAGTATAAAGCAATTGGCAACCTTTAAGTGAAGTACATGGCATGGTTTATTCCATTTTTTTCACAGCTCCTTTATCCATTACAACAAGTGGCAAATCATGATCCATTGCAATGGGATGACAAGTGTGAAGAAGTGTTTCAAGAGGTGAAAGAGGTGTTACGGGGGTTGTCAGCCAAGGAGGCTCCTGATTGGGAGCAAGTTTTAACTGTAAATCGATCAGTAGGGGATGATTCCATTAGATCCATGCTATTGCAAAAGGGGAAGGGTAGCCATTATATGAGTCCAGTGTATTGTGCAAGCCGAGTCAAGTTGGTAGCAAAGAGAAAATTCTTGGAAGTAGAGCTAGTGCTGGCCAATGTAATATTTGCTTGTCAATGATTTTGTCATTATTTTCTACCACAACCTTTTGTTTTCTTAAGAGTTACACCTTTTTGCCATAGTTAATTAATGGCACTAACATGTCAAATGTGGTCAAGAAATGGGTAATTGAGCTGCAAGAGTTTGAGTTCTCTTTTGTAGTGGAAGACAATACAAGAGTACCCTAGCTTATTTGTTGACTTACAAGGAGAATCCCCTCCTTGTTAAGGAAGAGGTGGTGAGAAGGGTAGTTGAATAAGTGCCACAGATCAGCAATGCACATGTGTTGTTCTTTGATAGATTATACAGAAAGAGCCATGATGTGACTTCAGGGGCTATAGCACTTTACGATCCATAGGGGAATCTAGTATGCAAGAGAGGGTTTAAATTGGATGCTCATAGTAACAATCAGGCTGAATATGCTATGTTGGAAGCCGGATTACACATTTGTTTGAAGCATGGGATTATAAGGTTGAGCATAAAAGGTGATGCCTTGTTAGTTGTGAAGCAAGTGTTGGGTGTGTGGAAGAGCAAGAACACCTCATTGAAGGAAATGTGTTTCAGAATAAAAGGCCTGTTAAAAAAGTTTTAAGCATGGAGCATCACACATTGAACATGGTCTAAATGGAGAGGCACATGAAGCAGCTCAAAGCATGATTAGGGAGCTATTTGTGTTGAGGACCAATTTACCTCTTTATCATGGCTAAGAAACTTTGGCTCAAGAAGAGGAGATTTTGCTAATAGGAATCATTCTGAAAGACATTCAAAAGTCTAAGAAGTATGGTTTTGTGCATAGAGCATCTAGGTACAAAATGATTGATGATGTCTTGTACATGAAAGGGCCTGATCTCGTGTTGAGACATGTACCTTGGTGGGAGGATCTTTATAGAGTGTTGAAAGAGAATCATGAAGGGGCATGTGGCGGACATTTTGCTCTAAAGATCACCTTGCATACAATCTTTAAGGAGGGGTATGTATGGCCTAGTTTGCACAAGGATGTTTACCATTGGTGTAGGTCTTGGAATAGGTGTCAAGCATTTGGGAAGAGAGTGTTGAAGCCAGAGCTACGAAAAACCATTATGGCGTTTGATGTGTTTGAAAAGTGGGGGATTGATGCAATAGGCCCATTACCTATCACAAGCAGGGACAAAAGCTATATTCTGACTGCAGTGGACCATCTCTCTAGATGGAAAGAGGCTATAGCAGTAAAATAAATTACTGCAAAGGATGTGGAAAAATTTGTGTACGATGAAATATGTTGCAAGTTTGGGGTGCCACTAGAGCTACTTTTAGACAAGGGGCCAGGATTTAGAGCTAAACTATTAGATTTTTTATGCGCGAAGATGAAGATTAGGCACCAGCATACCACTCTTTATTATCCACAATGTAATGGCTTAAATGAAAGATTCAATGGTGGTTTGGTACAAATTCTTTAGACAGTGTTAGAGTGATGAGCATAGCTATGGCAGGTAGAGTCTTGCAAGCATGATGTGTAGCAGACAAGGAAGAGAGAGAGAGAAAAAGACTTGATACATAACACACAACTCTTGATAGATCACCATTTAGTGTATAAAAACCTTACAATAGCAAAAAACTTGCCATGCATGACTTGACTTACAACTAAAACTAACCTGCATGCTATAGGAGATTGTGCCCACTATGGATATGGATGACTGAACTGGGCTTGCAAACCCAACAACCCCCCCCCCCCCCCCAGCCCAAACCACTGACAATGGAATCGAGACAGGACTCGAGACAGACAGACCGTGGCAGAGTTCATTCACTTGAAACCATGAGTAGAAGTCCCCCACTTGACTATAGCATAGGTGTGTGTGTGTACTTCCCTCAAACAACCATCAGTGTGAGACATACCAGAACCTGACCAAACAACAAAGGGTGGTCTTACCACTTTTATTTGTGGCACTGTCTATAACCCTTACAATTATTGATTAATGACTGACAGAAAGGAAACATAAAGACAGAATGAAAACTATAGGACATCACTTTCTACAAAAGGCATTGGTGCTTCCCCATTTTCATCACCTTCAACCATATTGATATGTCGCTTATTCTTCTTAAAGCATTTGTCCGAAGGATAATTAGTCTTTCCACAGTGGGTGCAAGGATTTTTGTTGAAACAATCTTTTGGTTTGATGATTGTTGCGTCCACATATCGCACAAGGTCTAGTGCTGGTAGTAGGCCTGGTTGAATTGGCACTTCAAGTGCAACCACGAGCTACATATGCAGTCGGTACAAAAGAGCTGATTTGTGGTACTCGTTTCTCTTCTTCCAGGAATGAGTTAGCAATACCATGTTCCATAGGTTTTTTCGCATCAAAAAGCCTTTTACCTTGATCTGCTAAGTGTGGAAACCTGATCCATTATATTTGTCAACTTTCGACGCCATGTTGAAGTCTCTAGAAGCTGAAAGGTTTTGTAAGATTCGGGTTGTAGCAGAATTCAAAGCCAATGAAATTTTCAGTTGGGAAGCAAGTAATATGTCCCCAAAGTAACAAAAACGAGTGTTGATGCTTTAGGACATGGTTAATACCATATCACTGCAATTTACTATTTCTTTTGAGATGTTGTTGTGCCGCCTAGCTATTGAATGCATTTTAAGATGTTGCTTTTTTATATGCTACAAACACTCCTCATAAATTCTCCTCCTGCCTCATGCTGCAAATCGAGTATCGAGCACCGAGTAGAGATTACCTGAGGGTGGTAATCCCTACGTTTTTTCAAAAATTGAATAGTTGTGAATTGAATGGGTGGCCACTTTTAAAGTGGGAACACAAAATAAAATAAAAACGTCTTCTCTGTAGCGTGTCAAGAAGAACAGCAACGACGATGGTGTTTTTTCTCAGAGCCTGTAGAGGCCGAACCAGTAGGTGATGCAGTGTTGAGTGTTAATGCTCAGGCCAAGGAGAATCCACTGATGCCAATTATGGGAAAAAACTCGCAGGGCGATCTGCTCCCATCTCTTTGCATAAGCGGCTGCTCCCGCACGCTGTCTCGAGACTAAGAACCAAAGCTGTGAGACCATATGATGAGCATAGCTATGACGGGTAGAGTCTTGCAAGCATGATGTGCAGCAGGCAAGGAAGAGAGAGAGAGAGAGAGAGAGAGAGAGAGAGAGAGAGAGAAAGACTCCATACAAAACACGCAACTCTTGATAGTTAAACCATTTAGTGTATAAAAACCTTACAATAGCAAAAAACTTGCCATGCATGACTTGACTTACAACTAAAACTAACCTGCATGCTATAGGAGACTGTGCCCATGCATGACTTGACTTACAACTAAAACTAACCTGCATGCTATAGGAGACTGTGCCCACCATGGATATGGCCAAGGAAAGAATTGGGATTTGGAATTTCCTACTGCATTATGGGCTTATCATACTTTGGTAAAGACAGGTACAGGTTTTACTCCATTTCATTTGTTATATGGAAAGGAAGCACTATTGCCTGCCGAAGTAGAGTTTCTTGTGGTCAAGATGTTAGAGAAGTTGATTCGGTAGTCTAGTGATGCATTTAAAGAGAGGCTCTTACAATTACATGAGGTTCAACTGGATAGGATGAGCACATTGGAACATTATGGACAGATGCAAGATAAGGCTTTAGAAAAGATAAATGAAAAGGTCAAAAGTATGGGTATCAAGAAACATGACTTGGTTTTGCGCTACAATAGTAAGCTAGACAGGAAATTCCAAAAGAGGTTTCAAATTAAGTGGGAAGGCCCTTTCAAGATAGTTGAGTGTTTTCCGAATGGTACATATCAGCTGGCTAACCTAGATGGGATTCTACATAAGTCAAGGGTCAATGGATTGCGTCTTAAATTATATCATTCTCGATTAATGACGGTGGAGCAAGATGGTTTGTCTACAGAACAAGTATTGCTTGTGAGGGATGAGGAGAACTGTGATGCGCGAGTCTCATATCTCTTTTTGCTACTACGGATCATGAATGATCTAAAAGGATTGGGGATGGGAAAACTATGTAGTATTTTTTTGGAAGAATTGATTGCGCATATGTACATACAAATGCATGGTGCATCGAATAAAGGATTGCCCATTTTCCAGAGTCAGGTGGTTACATGGGGTCCACATGTGTACAGGTAGGACAACATGTACATAGTACATCAATATTCATTATCACAAGTACTAGTGTGTTTTTCTATAATAATGAGGAGTTGGTAGCACGTAAAACTTCTCAAGGAAGCTATCAAGAGGTCGAATGGGATCAAGACTTGTCCATGGATAAGTACGAACACAACGTGGGTGTTTTCTTCAGATGAATTATGGAAAAGGTCATAATAAGAACTATATTTGGGGGCCACTGATTGCGGGATGCATTATTGAAAAAATTTGAGTGCCAGATGTGTGGATGGATGTAGATGGGTAACAAAAACGCGCTGCGCGGCCATTTTTTGGCATGTTCGGGGTCCGTTTGAGGTCAATCAAAAGGCCAAAGGTGCCCAAGGGATAAAGCAAAGTGTGGACACTAAAAGACCTAAGAAGAAAACCAGCAAAGTGTGGAGAGAAGAGGAGGAACATACGCAACTGAGTTTTTTATATTTTTGGAGCTTATTTTGGCCATAAATTGCTTATCCGAGGTCGGATTTTAGGACTTTGATATTGTAAACTGAGTTTTGGGGCCGTTTCAGACGCAATGGCGCTATCCATTTTGCCAAATTCCTCACTTTTTTTCTGCTTCTTTGGTTGTGTAAGTTTCTCCTATGAGCAAAGCCTTTGCTCCAATTTGTGATTGTATTTGGCATATTTTATCTATTTTGTGTGAGCTATTTGCCCCATTGGTGTTGTCCCAAGCTCAGCTGTATCTAAACATAGAAACTATTCCTCTTTTGAGATGAGTTTTTTTGGGTGTGTGTATGTGTGTCTGTGTTGAGTGCGCAAATGGAATGTCTCTCTCCTCTCACTCCATCGATGTGTTCCCTATCTCGACCAGGTGGGTTGTGTAAGCTGAGTGACATCCCATAGTGTGTGTGTGTGTGTGTGTGTGTGTGTGTATCATCCCAAGAGTGTGTATCGGGTGATTATAGAGGCATTGTGTGTGTTTTCATCCCGCTCACAACGCAAAGAAGTCATTTCACACCAAAATCTGAGTTATGAGTCACATTTTTTTATCCAAATCTCCTTATATCACATACACAGGGTCTACATCATGCCTAGAACCAAGTTGCACCAAAAAATGTTCATTTTGATGAAAAAGTTAATAAGTTTTATAAGTAAACCGACTTAGCGAGTGAAATCTTGCTTAGGCAACATGTTGGAAGAGGATGAGGAAAAAAAACTATGCGAGTTTTTTTTTTTTTTTTAACGGGGGGGGGGGAGGAGAGAGAGACAGGTTTACACCAAATGCATTTCACTTTCATTAGCTCATCAGTGGTGCAAACAAAAAGGAAGATATGGAGGGGGTATACATAGTGAGGTGTGGTGTGGTGTGGCTCAAAAAACTATAGCGGTACCACATTTGAAGAGGGAGAGGCTAACTTAAAGACAGGTTATTGCTCACCTTAAGTGGGTGCTTACAAAAAAGGGCGGGAAAGGTGGAGAATTAATGGGGCATTTAAAGGAGTGGAAAATTGTACAGGAAAGGGACTAGTAAAAAAAAAGGGGAATCTAATGACTTAGCCTAGGGAATGGGTGGAGTTTAGAGGGGTTGCATATATACATGAGGCCGAAGCTAGCTGAATCCAAGGTTTAGTCAAATTTGGGTGTAATTCCTTGGGGGGGTGGGTGAGGGGTGGGTTTAGAGAGGTTGTATATATATATATGAGACCGCAGTTAGCTGTGGTAAGGATTTGTCAAGTACGGGTGGAATTCCTTTGGGGGGGGGGGGGTGTGGGGGTTGAATTGGAAAAGGAGAAGGAGAAGGGTTCCGAGATTAGGCGCATTCATCCAACATATCAAAGGTCTAGGCAAGTGCGCGAGGTCTGTGATGGATTTAAGCAGATTAGTGAGGGGTTGGTTAATGGAACGAGATAAGTTGAGATGGCGGATTAGAGGTGAGAAAGTAATCTTGATGATGGTAGGAGAAGGTTTGGTAATGGACAATTTTTGAAGGAGAGAGGGTCTTAGATCATAAGAAAGGTAGAGAAAGCAAGCTTTCAATAGGGGGGAGGGATATCCTTTTGCTCTAAGCCTAGTATAGAAGAGGTTACAAATAGAGATGAAGCCTAAAAGAGAGCTTTCCCTAATAATGTACCTCCTAAGATCTGAGAGGATAAAAGAAATCTTTTGGTGAGTAGGGTGCCAAGATTGCCTAGGTATATAGTTGTAAAAGTTTAGGTTTTTTTGGTGACAGTGGGTATCCAGGATCCCATAAGCTGAAAAAGAGGGTCCCTTGAAAAAATGGATGTCCATAATAAAAGATTCTTGAGAGGAGATTGAAAGGGAAATTTTGATATGTTCTTGGAGAGGGTGTCCATACTTTTGGAGAAGTTTGATTAAGCTAGAGCGAGGACCATCCCAAATTCCAAAGGCATCATCTACAAATCTCTTGAAATAGAGAAGGGACAGGGAAGATAGGAGATTCATGCCTTCTTCTAAAAAGCAAAGGAAAAGGCAAGCATACACAACCGCAAAGTTTGACCCCATAGCAGTGCCTTTGATTTGGTGCCAAAATTCTCCATTGAAAGAAAGATAATGGTGGTTGAGGATAAGAGAGGCTAAGGACAAGATGAAGTTGACCTTAGGGGAAGGGAAGAAACCTTGGATGGAAATTTTAAGGGCAAGGAGGCCTTCGTGGATGGGGATACTAGGGTAGAGAGATTCAACGTCAAAGGTGAACAGGATACTGTTGGGAGGGAAAGTAGTAGAAGCTAAGTCTAAAACAAGAGAGTGAGAGTCTTTAAGGTGTTGTGTTTTGGACAAAAGAATGGGGTATAGCTGTGCATGGAGCCACTTAGAGGCGTTCTCCAAGACGTAACCTTTGTAAGAGCAGATTGGACGGCCTATGAGGATGGGTTTATGGATCTTAGGTAAAAGGAAGAAAGGGCAAGGCTTGGGGTTTTCAAGTGAGGAGGAGAGGATAAAAGCTCTTTCATTGTAGGCAAGAAGAGGATAGTTGGTGACCATGGAGGAAAGGAGGGATTGCACAAAGGCTAAAGGAGTTGTGGAGATTTTGGAGTAGGTGAGAGGGTCCATAAGATGACAAAAAGATTCATTATATTACCAAGACTTAGAAAGGATAATTGGTCCTAGATTCTGCCAGTTTGATAATGATGTTACGATCATTTCTTAAGAATGAGATGGAGTTCATTAAAAGAGGTTTAGCGTGAAAAGGAGGAAGAGAGGATAGAAGAGGTTTAAGGAGAGAAGAGATAAGACTAAAGGTTTGGTTAAGAGTTGTGGAGGGAGAGGGAGGATTCCAAAGAGGATTTGGGATAGAAAAAGGAGAGGGAGGAAGAGAGGGTTCTTTATTAAAAAACATTTTAAGTTGCAAACTCCTTTCTAAATTAGAATAATCTTGAAGAATAGAGGAGAGGGGGGGTGGGGGAGAGGGGGGCATATAATTGAGCCCAAGGCCTACAAGTCTTTGTTCGGAGGGAGAGAGGGAACGATTAGAAAGGTTATGGAAGGAGATGTTAGGAACCTTGTGCTCAAGGGAAAACGCGGTAATTTTGCTAAGAGTCAAAATCTTAAAGAGATGGGGGTTAGTGAGGGGTAGCCAAAATTTACAACGCTTTCTACCTATGTAGGGGGAGTGGGAAAGAAAAGGGAACACACAAGGAGGAGGGGTCCAGATATGAGGAAAGAGGGGGGATTGAGAGAAGAGCAAATGGACCCAAGTGGTAGGGTGCTCCTTCCCTAGTTCTCCCTCCTCCATTGCAAGTTTTTTGAAGTTTTATGTAGGCTATACTTAGGGTGCAGAGGCTTGGGTTGTGGTGCGAAAGAGTTGAAGGGGTAATGGGGAGTTTTGAGTGGAGAGGGTAAGGGGGTGATGTTTGATGAGGAGGGAGAAGGGCAGGATTTCTTTGGAGTGGTTAAATGGGAGGATTGTAGGAGGGGGAAGTAGTGCAAGGTTGGCCTGATGGGAGAGAGGGTTTGGGCTTTTTAAAGGGTTGAAAGGTGAAATTTACATGGGAAGTTTTATTCAAAGGGGGGGGCTTCTTGAAAGCTTGCCGAGTGTTATGTGAGACAACTTTCGGAGGAGAGGGCTTCTAGGAGGTTGAGTGGGAGTTGTTTGAGGGCTTCTTTTGGGGGGGTGAAAGAAGCTTCTTCATTTGGGTGGTGACTTCATGAAGTACCAATTCACCCACCGTTTCCTCCTTAGGTAGAGACTCTACTTCTTCCAAGATAGGAGATTGGGACCTCTTCCTAGCGTTATGTGCTGCTAAGCTTAAACAAGAGGCTAAATGTGCTTGGAGTATCTCATTTTGAAGATGCACATTAAATTAATTGAGGGAGGTTTGCTTCCAAAGAAAAAGTTGATTCTCCCAAGTTGTGGGTAGCAACCTTGGGAAAGAGATGGGTGCAAGATTTTTGGTAAGGTCAAACTAGAGATGGGTGCAAACTTTCCTATGCAAGATGTGCCCCTGGTGTACCTTTCAGACTCTTGCAAATAGCACCAATAACTCTAGTTGTTTCCTTCTCTTTCTTCCTCCTCACTCCATTGGCACCTTTTCTTTCCTCGACATGTTCACATGCAATCTTCACCTCTAACAGAATCCTGTCTTAGATTTTAATCTCACCCTAGTCTTCACTCTTGGATTCAGTTCTCTCAAGACTTCATAAGTTTTACCCTCTAGTTACCATGTCAAGACTTTAGGCTCTAATGCATGGTTGCCAATTGCCATATACATGGTTCCTATGTGCAAACTACCAATAATGGACCTCATCACTAGCCTCTTTCAAAATGGCAAGTACTTCCAAGATTACCAAGATTTCATCGCAAAGGAGGCTTCCAATGTCAATATTTTTTAACATTGCAACATCTCATTGTTCCACTACTTTCCCTACGGTCTTTTTAAGCCTAATTCCTTTAGCATACACTCTGTTTCCCCAATAATGTTGAACCATTTATGGCACTACAATGTGTTTGCTTGCTACCATTGCCTTTGGACACGGATCCTATGACTGGACCGTTAAGATGATTGCTTATTTGGATGTACATCAATTCCTCTTTGTCTTTTAGTAAAAGATAATTTCAAGTTATCATCCTATAGGACTACCTGATTTGAGGTAGTGATGCCCATCTATAGGCTAGTATTTTGACTCTCCAACCAAGCTCAACAATTAATACCTTTAGGTTGGTTGACATTGCAGCTTGATGAATCCTCTGCCTTTTTAATATGGCATCCTTATTTTACCACTACACCGTCCTTCAACTCAACTAGGTATTTGGATGATTTTTTTGCAGTGTTGACCCTTGCCTTCTCTACTACCTTGATAAGTGTCTTTGCCACCATTTAGTAAGCCTCGTCCTTGCTTCATACTACGAAGTAGAAGCCACCTAAAACTTATTTCATCCCCCTAACTTTTTGAATCCTTTCCTTGTGCCATCTTCCACCTTGAGCTCTACCCCATATTTTCCCATTCAAGATCTCAAATAGCCTACATGCCTCTCTCTCTCTCTCTCTCTCTCTCTCTCTCTCTCTCTCTCTCTCTCTCTCTCTCTCTCTCTCGTCATCCTCCTCATGCCCACCAATGATTATTTTCCCATTCAAGATCTCAAATAGACTAATGGGTGCAACTCCCCCCCCCCCCCCCCCAAAAAAAAAAAAAAAAAAAACTGGCACTCTTATCATTTTACAAACATGCCTACATGCCTGCCTCTCTCTCTCTCTCTCTCTCTCTCTCTCTCTCTCTCTCTCTCTCTCTCTCTCTCTCTCTCTCCATCCTCCTCACGCCCACCAATGATTTCCCTATCTTCTTGGATTATCACTATAGTTTTAATTCATTGAGATAAAACCTCAAAAACCCTTTATACATTCATGCCCTTCCCTACCAACTCAATATAAACCTTAAATAATGTACCTTATTCTACCATCTCATAAATCTAGCATTTTCTAAATTATTGATGCTTTTCCAAATTGGAAAATGCAAAGGTACATGAACCATGTTTCCCAAGGACTTTGAAAAAGGAAAGGTACGTGAACCATGTTTCAAACAGTCCTTGGGACTTTCAATTTGAAGACTATAGCTTGTCCTAGTTCACATGGTGCTTTAATTCCTATAGTACCTTTGGTTTCAGCCATCCCTCTCTAGGAAGTCACTGTTCTATTGCTTACCTTCTTAAATTGAGAATCTTATTAAAAAGATAACTCAACCCCAGGTTGGTATAGAAACAAATGCCAATCTCCTTTCCCTATAAAAGCCATTTCTTGGCTAGATTGTATTTTGCCCTGAAGAGACCCATTGAGGTCGAAACGCATTGTCAACTAAAGCCTTTGTAAACACAATACAATCTTAGTCTCATTTTTCCAATCTTGATCATCCCTCCCCCCCCCCCCTCGCCGCCCTCCCTTCTGAAATTTTTGCACGCTTTAATTTAATGTTTTTTCAATAGGTCGAATGGGATCAAGACTTGCACCTAGATAAGTACGGACACAACGTGGATGTTTTCTTGTGATGAATTATGGAAAAGGTCATGATAAGAACTATATTTGTGGGCCACTTCACGTGATTGCGGGATGCATTATTGGAAAAAGTTGAGTGCCAGGTGTGTGGATGGATGTAGATTGGTAACAAAAACACGCTGCGTGGCCATTTTTTGGCCTGTTTGGGGTCTGTTTGAGGTCAATCAAAAGGCCAAAGGTGCCCAAGGGATAAAGTGAAGTGTGGACACTGAAAGACCTTAGAAGAAAACCAGCAACGTGTGGAGAGAAGCAGAGGAACATCCGTAACTGAGTTTTTGATGTTTTTGGAGCTTATTTTGGCCATAAACTGCTCATCCGAGGTCAGATTTGAGCGCTTTGATATTGTAGATTGGGTTTTGGGGCCGTTTGAGATGCAATGGCGCTATCCATTTTGCCAAATCCCTCACTTTTTTTGTTGCTTTGGCTGTGTAAATTTCTCGTGTGAGCGAAGCCTTTGCTCCAATTTGTGATTGTATCTGGCATACTTTATCCATATTGTGTGAGCTATTTGCCCCATTGGTGTTGTCCCAATCTCAGTTGTATCTAGACATAAAAAATATTCCTCTTTTGAGCTGAGTTCTTTGGGTGTGTGTGTGTTTGTCTGTGTTGAGTGGGAAAATGGATAGTCTCTCTCCTCTCACTCCATCGGTGTGTTCCCTATCTCGGCCAGGTGGGTTTTGTAAGCTAAGTGGTGCCCCATAGTGTGGGTGTGTATCATCCCAAGAGTGTGTATCGGGTGATTATAGAGGTGTTGTGTGTGTTTCCATCCCGCTCACAATGCAAAGAAGTCATTTCACACCAATTTTTGAGTTATGAGTCACATTTTTTGATCCAAATCTCCTCATATCACATACACGGGGTCTACATCATGCCTAAAAACCAAGTTGCACAAAAAGATGTTCATTTTGATGAAAAAGTTAATAATCGAGATTATTTACTTTTTGGCAAAGATGAGGGGAAATTGCAACTTTGACTTCATGGGACCAAAGCACATGATTTCCTAAGCCCATTAACCAAGTCTGAACCGATTTGGAGCTCAAAATCTAAAAATTCCTTCATATCTACTATTTCAGAGATCGAAAGCCTAAATCTCGCACCATTCTCACCCTGTGCACTCAAATGAGCCCACACTTCACTCAAAGTATCTAATTGATGTCTATTTCAAGCCCATGATGCTAAAATTGCAAGAAGTTGAAAAAGTTCATCAGTTTTATTTACTTTTGTTGCAAATTTTTGCTTGGACTTCATGATTTTGATCATTACATGTTTTTATGCATCTATGCATGTTCAAAAATTGATTTGAAGCAAATTGGACTCAATTTATCAGCAAATCAGACTGAAGGACATTTCAAAGCAGAATCTATTAAATTTTCCAACTTTGCCACTCTATTCACTTAACATGAGAAATGCAAGCTGCAAAAAAGGCCAAGAAGAGGGTCTCTCAAAAGGAGAAGCTTCAAGAGCTGCCACCATACCAAGTAGACCCCAGTTCAGTAAAGACATCCAAAGCAACCTATCTCTCGAAAGAACAGCTTGAGGAGAACAAAAAAACGATTTTCATAGGTAGATTTAAAAAGAAGGACATTAGTAGAACTACAGCTTCTGCCAAAAGAGGTCTATGATGTTGCGACAAAGCCCGAAATGAAAGAAGCTAACAGAAGGCTTGGACTCGGAGAATTCTACGACCAACAACCATGTGGTGTAGATTTTCAGAAAGCCTATGAGCTCCTATCCACAATCAAGGAAGATGGAATAACCCAGATTCCTGACCAGCAAGGGCACAAGATAGAAGTGGTAATTACAAAAGAAATAATGGCCGAAGCTCTCAAATTGCCGACATAAGGGATGATGATGAGAGCTAGAGACAAAAAGAGAGCAGGTACCTTCACCAAGGAAACCATTGCGGAAATATTTGTTGATCTCATCCAAAAACAAGTGGAAGAACCAGCACAATTATATCACCAACAATTCCACTTTCTAGTAAAGAGACCACCAAGGTACACAACACCCAATCATGCAACTGTGCGACTACATTTACACAAGTGTTAAAGTCAACAACCAAGAAACCCATCGATCACGCACAGTATGTGCTATCCGCACTGAAGGGTACAAAGAAAAAGGGCAAGATAACCTATTGGGGAGCACTTAAGGTACTCACAAGAATAGCTTACCAGGCTATCGGCATGGCAAACAATTTTCCACCTGCCCCAGATCAAAACACATGGATAGTGTCAGTGCAACCATCTCCAAGAACCACAAGGGCGACAAAAAGAGTTTATAAATCTGATGAGGAGTCTGAAGAAAGCTCTCATGAAGCACATAGCAGCAAAATCTTAGACAATGAAGAGAAGAGAGACAGAAGAGAGGATATGAAGAAGAAGGCAGTTGATGCACATCAAGAAGAACCTCAGCAAAAGAAAGCGATATTTGAACGGGAAAAAGAGACCTATGAAAGAAGCCGTCAAGCTGCAGATGAGGACTCAGCACGATGGGTTCCAAGGGATATGAAAGGCCCCCGAACTAAGAATCCTGCCATGAAGGAACCAGAAGATACCAAGGATTCTCTTAAACGCATGTCCCAGGAAGCAAAAGCCCTGAAGCAAAAAGAAGCTCAAGAAGAAGAAAGAAAAGCAAGGGAATATGTGGAGGAGCGGCAGAGACAAGCAGAAGAGGCAACAGCACAAGGAGAGACATAGCACGACTAAAGTGAGATTTCTCCCAGCCCATTGTCACTTGCTATATGGAACAAGACGACCACCCCATGCCAAGTCCTCCGCCTTCACCAACACTTAGATCAATTGAGGGAGAGAAAACCAAGGAAAAGGAGCCTGAACCACAAGAGGCAGCTGGATATGAACAACATGCAGCAACTACTTCCGAGCAAGGCAAAGAAAAAGAGCAAGAACCAGAAAAAGCAGCAAATCCTTAACCAAAGGAGGAAACAAGTTTGGAGCATCCAAAGGCATAAGAAACAGAGGCTACACTGTCTACCACCACCCAGCAGGAAATGACCGAAGCAACCACACAACCACAAAGAGAGGTAGAAGCCCCACCGCAACCAGTAACTGCCACAATCCCACCCAAGGAGCCACACAAGGAGACTGTTGAATCGTCTAGGCAGCTCACAAAAACTAAAGACTCACAGAAAAATGATGAGGTAATTCTCCAAGTTAATGAATATGCAAAGCAGATGCAAGAAATGACAGAGAAAATGCGATCAAGAGCACTTAGCTGGAGTGCTAAGGCTAGAGAATTGGAGATGGTGATAAATTCCCTGCAAGGAGAACTAGAGGACCAAATGAATGTCATCACCGATCTGCAGAGACAAATCCAAGAGTTGAAAGCTAAAGCCGAACAACACTAGCTGGCCAGAGAAAAGCAAAAAAAGAAAATGGAAGAGATAGATGAACTTCTCACGAAGTTAGCAGATGCTTGCAAGACCAAGGATGAACAGCTGACAGAAGTTACCAACCAACTCTTAACTACAACTTTGTCAGTTCAAAAGATCCAAGTACAGTTAGACGTAGCTAATGCTTCACTACAATACTCAGAGCAGAAGATCAACAATTAGGCGAGCTTCTTGCGACAGATAAGAGAAAATCCCACAGTTGCCTCGATCAAAGGTACAGACGAAGTGTATAAAGCACTGGAGAAAAAGAATAAAGATATTGAGCTATGGCTAAATCTAGAGCAGTCACAGCCAATGAAGTGTCAATGGTCCAGCTGTCAAAAGCTGAAGAAGATGCACTTAAGGAGAAGGTTGCCCAGGAGACGGATGAGCAATGTAAAGTAGCGATGGATTGGGAGTTGAGATTTCATCCTTTTGTTAATGTTACTCAACTCACTCCCAACCAAATCAATGCACAATGGCATCAACAATCACTACCATATCCCTTGATCAAGGCCGAGCTGCTACAGGTCGAGAAACGACTATATAAATACATGCAAGCAGATGACACAAATGAAGTCTACCCCAAGTGGAGAAAGAGCTGGCTGAACAAGAATCCTAGATGCTTGATTTGTTCACAAGAGCACCTACGAAACTTCAAAAAGACCCAACTTTTTGTCCTGTACCAAGAGTAAGGACGTGGCAAGCACACGAGGAAATGACAAAGAAGCGTCCTACATGGCTGAATTATCCGAGATTGCCAGCTCCAGAGAAGGGAATTCCAATACAGAAATACATGGTGAAAATCCTAATGGGCGCCATGGTATTCTTCAAAAGCCTCCCTGATCTCTCATGTGCTATGCTCTACAAGATTTTCCGAATGCTGCTCACATACATTGAAGCCTTTCATGAGCCAGAGCAAGCAGAAGCACAGTGGATGTCCTTCCTCGAGCGCAATAAGGGTTTATGCTACGACCTCAGCAGCCAACCTTCCAAAAAATTCCTCTATGGCTTCTATGCCTGCTGCATTGCCATCTCATAATATAGTGGTGTTTGAAGAAACGTACTACACATGGTTTTTCACTTCGTGAACAAAGATTTTTGGGCTAGTGATAAGCAACCTGACTCCTAGATTCGTAGGCTACTCAACCATCAAGCTAAAGAACAGAGTCACTATGCAATTTTTGCAGGTTCTAGACAAAGAAAGAAAGATCAGATATGAGAAAGCTATACATGCAGTTAAAGACCACACCTCACCAGTCGTCAACCCGAAGATTGTTTCAGCCCATAAAGCTGTGTCAAGGGACAACACAGGCGAGGAGGGGGGGAATGCTAGCAGCAAGCTAACCCGGATACCATTTTCTGGAGGTCTCATTCTAAAAACAATTATTATTTTGATGGACCGGGAATATTGTAACTCCTATTTTTCGGATAAACTTTGTAATCGATGAGCCAGGGCTACAAGCTTCTAGATTGTATCAACCTGTCTTTACCTATCTTTAGTTAGAGCTCCCATGTTATTAGTTTTGACCACCAAAAACCTTGGCTAAGGTATAAAAGCCAATTTTTGTAAGTTATTATTAAGTTTTGGATAATGAAATACACAGCGTGACCTAATGCGGTTCACTTCTCACGCTTCCTACTCCCTTCCCAGTTGTCACATTGTAGTCGTGTCTGTTGCGTTGCAACCGCAGGTAAGATCTCTACGCATTGACGTAATCATTTCATAGTATTTCCTAGATTTTGGCGTCGCCGAACCGCAGCCTAAACTCATCATAAATAGGAATTTAAGCTTCTAAATCAAAAACTAAGTATAGGCGGGGTATTGGGGCATCATCTGCGTTGCATTTATACGCTCGTATAACAAAAATTATACGTATAAAACGTCAATATACGCCGTATCTCCGAATAAGTACCGAATAGCCGTATAAAACATTTTTCGATCGATATATTTTTCGATCGAAAAATATATCGATCGAAAAAAAGTATATATATACAATCGTCGTCATATTCGATCGAAAAGCATTGTGGACTTTCTTGGGGTTTGGAGAGCTTGGAGCTTCTGAGAGTTTGCCAGATAGAGACATCGACTTTGATTTATAGCGGTTTTCAGGTATATTTTTTAAATTTTCAATAAATATTAACTTTTTTTTTGTGTTGTGCCAGACTTGTGTGGTGCAGTAGTTTCGACTCTCACCACAAAGTTGGCTTGCAGGTCGTAGACCACTTCGTGGTGTGTAGCCATAGGCCCATATGGATCACTCCAGAGGTGTATAGAATATAGTTTTCTTTCCCGTGGTGTGTAGTTATATAACTCACTCCAGGGAAGGCTTAGGGTAAATTTAGATTCTCACTCGTATGGTGTAGTAGTATATCTCTCACCATAGAGATGAGTTAGGATTAGAGGTTGACTCGTGGAGTGTAGTAGGCATGATGCTACACCTCTCACTTCAGAGTGGCCTATAAAATTTACAATCTTAAAGTAAATCATTATTGATTCTTCTACATAGAAGCACAAAAATTAAATTAACGTTCGTCATTTTAAGAGTGTAGAGATGCATACTTTATGCCCTCTTCATCTTAATACGACTTTCGTTATTTTTGTGCTTCTATTTCTGTAGTAACATCATTGTTCATCAGCAGATGACTTGGTGTTACTCTGAACGTAGATATATACAACAATTGATTTACATTTGAGATTGTTGAGCTGTTTGCTGATGGTTGTGTTGTGCGTGCCACACACTCCATTAGAAATAGCTTATAAAATTTACAATTTTAGATTAAGTTTTTCTGTCATATGTGTTACATAGAAACACAAGCGTTACCACTCGTTATATTAAGAGTGAAGAGATGCATATTTTCATGCCCTCTTCATCTTAATGTGACATACTGGTTACTCGTGTGTTTCATATTCCAAAAGAACATCATTTTTCATCATTAAATGACTTGGTGTTGTTTTGGACGTAAACACATACGATAGGTAACTTACATCTGCAATTGTTAATTTATCCGCTGATAGTTGTGTTGTGAGTTCCACACACTTTATCAGGGATTAGATTGATAAAAACTATCAATCTATTTTACAACAGCATCCAGGACTTGTGCTGAGAATATCTCACACTAGCTGAGTTGTTCACATATACGATTTTCCAACCCTTTAGATGTAATTTCTTTCATCATCTCACACTTCTGCACATAGCAGGGTCCAGTTCTTGTGCTGAGAGCATCTCACACTCCTGGCATGTTTCTCTCTCTCTCTCTCTCTCTCTCTCTCTCTCTCTCTCTCTCTCTCTCTATATATATATATATATATATATATATATATATATATATATTAATTTTCATGGTCGATTCGCACAATGTGGTTTGTAATCATAAGATTTTCTCTTTAATTTGCAATAATTTAGTATTGTTTAACAAATTTGAATCATCATTTAATGTATATATATAGGGTTAACACTCATTATATAATAACTATGTTACTATGGTGTACAATCATTTCGTAAGATTCTTAATTTATAATTTTGTCATACAGATATGGCAGACACGAAGCTAGCAAAACATCAACGAAAGTTCGTCTCCGAAGTGATTGTGAGACACTTCCATTACTCATCAGAGGCAGAGATTAGGTGTTGTTTAAACCCTGTTGCTCTAGAGCATTTTTATCAACTTACAGAGACTCTAACCAAGTCTGTGTTTGAGCAGCTCCAATCAGAGTTTGCACCAGCTATTTTTGACATAGCCCTCCTGACATCATATGCTTTAGTAAACATGGTCAAACAAACCATTGGACAGATCATGAAAACCTTTCAAGAACTGAAAAATCCTGCAATTACTTCCTTGCCAAACATAGCTGAGCGCATACATCTTGTGCAACAGCTTTACACGGAGTTCAAGAGCAAGGAAAAGTTAGAAAGAGCAGCAAAGCGTGCAAGAGTGGAAGCCAGCTCTTCTGAAGCTGCTGTTGAATCAGAAATCATTTTTAGAACAGAGCCTGCAACGTCATCCGTTGCTACATTAGACCTCTCTCAACTACCACCTATTTTACACCTTTTACCCGACACAGCCATCTTCAATATCCAAGCTCCACAGCTAGGAGAGGGAAGATGGGCACATGTGAAGTGTGTGGGTGTCACACATCCCGCTTTCAAAGATCAAGTGTATGCTGCAAAAGTGTTCAAAGTACACTTACATGGGCCCACCATGGAGCAACAGGTCAAAGACGAAGCAACAATTTTGGATATTTCACATCGAGGTATTATCTACCCTCTTGCCATGGTGCGCCACGTGGAGCGACCAATGCTTATTTCACGATTTTGGAATGGCGGCCATGTGGAGAAATGGATCAAAGAATGCACTGCAGACGGCAGCCAACCTGTCATCCGCGATTATGTACTCACTGCAGGAACAGTAGAGCTATTCCAGGAGAATATTTTTAAGATCATCAATGCTCTCCTCCAAACTCTAAAGTATATACATTTGCATAACTACCTCCACAATGATCTACACTCTCGGAATATGATGTTGTATTTTGGAGAAAAAGGTGTTTATGCCGGCATTGTGGATCGGGGTTCATGCACCAAAACAAATACCACAGCCGGTTTTCCTCCTCTACGCGATATGCAGATAGAAACTAAAAAACAATATGAGAGAGATTATCCATGGGCAGCCCCCGAATGTATATCTAGTAATCCTCCCTCCTGGACCAAAGCTATGGATATTTATTCCATGTGTCATACATGTAAACGCATTTTGAAGTGCTTACCAGAGCCCCAAGAACAAAGCAAGAGACATTTTTTGAGTATTGTACTTGCTCATCTTAAAACCGGCAAGCGCCTAAACCCCAAAACCCGGCCTAACGCTTTTGACCTCTCCTTATGTCTAAATGGTGCCCATAGAGTGGGTTACAACATTGTAATGACATCTGGCTTACGACCAGCTGATGATTAATGAAAACACAAGTCTCATGATTTCATCATTGTTTTACTTTTGGTGTCAGATTTAATTGTATGTTTAATTGAACAAAATATCTATGTTTGTCATTTGATATACTGTCCAATGTCAAATTAATTGAATGGGTATTTAAAAGTAATGACATGTTCACCTAATATGCAGATATGGAAGAAGAACTCAACCACGCTGAAGCTCAAGCAATTTTTAAAGAAGAACAAGTTAGATGTGGACAAGCAGATCTTTCTACTATTGCGAACATTGAAGAAGATGAATCTGAGCTGCAGGGCGAACCACTAACCCTTAAAGAGTGCAAAAAGCTTTGCCCTAATCACTTTGTACGCCATCAACTATTTCAAATAAGTGGCAATGCAAAAGATATAGCTCCGTTAAAGCTCTCTAATTTGCAACATAAAGGACTGGCACGTGTATTGCTGCAAAGGTTTATACGACAAGAGAGATGCCTACCAAACAACAACCAAGTAGCAATTTACTTTATCCAACAATGCTATGTTCGATAGCCACTTCCAACCTTCATGCAGAGGCATTCAGAAGATGTCTTGACTACATGGTGCAACACATGGAGGAATATGCCATAATCTTTGAGGGATCCGACACGGTGTGGTTGCCAGTGGATTTCTTGAAGCATCTCTATGCGGCTGACAAAAACTTCCGCTTTTTGAGGTTTATTAAAGACCTCACGGAACGGGACTTCAAGACAGAGGATGAGGATGATCTCATGGATTAGGGCATGGCGTGCATAGGCACCGAATTTATTTCATGGGACATGGTTCTAACATTACTTGTTCTTGAGGGCATGGACAAGAGAAAATCAAAGGAAAAGGTCAACCAAAGATCTCCTGTGACCATTGTGGAGGAATCAAATGAATTTATCGAAGAGATAGATGAGCAGGCCGAAGCATCTATGGCACTCGTACTCATGCAAGATCCTAGCACCACTAAGGAGGAAGATCAAATGATAGAGCGAGATGAGGTGTTGGAAGAGATCCCGGACCTCCAAATTCTCACTCTGCATCCAGTGGTGGTGGATGATCGTCAGTTTCTGTTCCTTGACGACATTGCCAAAACGTTAGGACTCAGAGAAGATGTTTTTTGATTTGGACTCCATTTGCCCAGTTTGCAAGAAATTTGACGTTTCGGTCAAAATCTGGCCAAAACACGCTTTTCGCTCCAGTCTCATAATTGCACCCCCACTCTACCATAGGTTGTCCTATATTCAGTGATCATCCCCATATTTTTTGTTTTTCATTACGACCGTTTTCCACCTGCTTTTTGTATTTTTTAAGTTTTTCTGCCAAAAATTAGCAAAATTAAAAGAAAAATAGGAAATCAAACCCTAAAAATCCCCAAAAATCATAATAAATCAAAAACATCACCGCAAAACATTATATACACTCACATGCAATTTTTATGGCCAAATTTCTCCGTTTTACTAATATTTTGCCCAAAAAATTGCTATTTTTACTTATATACACACACCTAGGGGCTTGATTTGGCGTTTGGCCCCATCTACTTGTGGATTCATGCTGTATAAGGGAATATTTACTTGGGGTTAATCCAAAAAAAATTGCAATCAAACAACAACCCTTAAAAATAGTGGCAAAACATATCCTTTTTTGCTCTTTCTGCCATTGGGTCCGCATTTGAGAATGCCTCCCCCCCTCCTAGCCGGAGTCCTCCCGGATGACAAGGAATCACCTCGATCTTTGTGTTGTGCACGGGTTGAAAAAATTGTGCTAATGCTTGGCCGGGTAATGTGGCCCTATTTTATGCATACTCGTTCAATGCATGGACAAATTAATGTTGTGTAAGAGAAGGGTATAAGCAAGATGCTTATTGGCATTCGCCGTCGATGTTTCCTGTTTGTTGTTGATTTGGTGGGCTGAGTTTCTTTGCAAGTAAAAGTTGTAACTCTACCGCTCTTTGTTTGATTGTCTTTCTTGCAAAAGTCGCTTGCTGTGCCGCTACTGTCGATATGGCCGTAGTCGTCTCCTTGGAGAGAACTTTCGTGGCGGAATTGGCCGTAGACCTTGTCTCTTTTGCTTTCCATGTGTAGCTTTGCCCTGCCGATTTTTGTAGGTTTATTGCTACTGCCTCGGTTGCCATTGTTTTGTTGCTGATTGGCACCCACATAAATCGGTTTGCTGGTTTCATATGCAGTTGTCTGCCTTCCGATGTTGCTTGTACTGAAGGGAGTTCCTTTTGCTTCGGTTTTTGTATCCAAATGCGAGTCGCATTTGAGTTGTTACTGAGCATTTTCTTTGGTATCCATATCTGTTTTATTCCCTTGGTTTTTGGTTGAACTATCTGTTTCTGTTGAATTCTTATGTGGTATTGTGGTTTGTCTGCCATGTCACTTCTATCCTTCTGCACCCATACTTGTTTTTCTGGTGGTGCTAACTCTGATCTCTTCACTGCGGTCGGTGACTGTTTATACCCATAGTGAACAATGTTGGCAGTTATCTGTTTGTTTACCATGGGTATCGTGTTGTTCTTGAGTGGCACCCTTTCTTTTGGCTCTTTATCCAGTGATTGCATTGCTAGAAGCTTAATATACCGGGTTTGATGAGCAAAGGCTACCACCTGTTGTTCTTGTGCATGCTGAATTTTAACTGCATTCGCATTCCAATCTATCTGCACATTGTACTCTTTTTGCCAAGGTTGTCCCAACAACATGGGGTGTTGTGTGCTTTCATCTTGGACCACATAAAACTTGTGTGGGTAAATATATTGATGTGATTGTACATGCAATATAGTCCAGCCCAATGTTTTCAGTGAATGTTATGTACTACTTTCCAGCACTTGTGGAGTAGGATGAAGTTGACTTGTGGGCTTGAGCTATTTGTATAATCTGTAAGAGATCAAATTTGCTTGACCTCTAGAATCAAGCAATGCCGTCGATTCAACTTGATTGCTACCCACTTTAACTGCAATTATTGGCTCCACTGTGTCTTCATCAAAATTCATTAGTCGAATAGCATTTATTCGCAATGGTGATCCACATTGTTGTTGTTGTCGTAGAAGCCTTCTTTTTGCAATGCGTTCTTTTGTTTATGCTTGAGCTTCTTCTCGTACTCTCTGTTTCTCCCTCATTCGTTGTTTTTCTTGATGGATTTGTTGAAGCATACCCTCTGTTAGTGGTAAATGATATTTCTTTAGTCGACACCCACTAATCCAATTTGGCATTTCTTCACCTGATAATGTATCAAGTTTGACAGCTCCACTTTGTGATAGGTCACTAATCACAAATCACTATGAGAGATCGTGGTGTTTACCGCGGGCCATTACCGCAAAACAAGAGAGAGGAATTCAAAATAAGGAGAGAGAAACACTTTTGATGTTTAAGCGTGATTTTATCGCAGATATTACCGCGTGCATTTTCGCACAAATTGCAACGTTCATTACCGCTAAGGCCATAGACCCCCTTCCCCCTCTCCCTCTCCCGCGGGTTTCCATTTAAATCCAATACAACTCAAAATGTATTTACACACTACAACTCCTACGGTCTCCAGAATGCTTGCTCACTTCACTTAATCTCTCTTTCACTCTAAAAATTCTATACATAAATCATTGATCACAACAAAACCATTACAAATACTATTCATAAGCACATAACGAAACATTTGAAAATTAATCATATACTACACCAAGTGAAAGAATGGAGAGTTTTATTAATTCTCATCTTGTATAAGATCTCTACAAGCACTAGGATCCATATTTAGACCTATAGTATTCAAATCAATAAACAAGTTTAGAGATTCTTCCTCCTCTCCATCACCTCCTGCAGAATCATCATCGCTTTCTCCCTCCTCCTCCTCCTCCTCAAGATGACTATTTGCAAGGCTTGGATGACCTTCTTCAACTTCTACTACATGTTCCTCTGCATCTTGTGGTGATGTACGATGGGATCAATTACTGGCTCAATGTCCGTCTCTGCAAAGATAGATCTACCCCGCGACGTAACTAGAATGACATACCAAAGTCTTCTTTGATATATACATGGCACATAAAAGACCTGTACGTCACACACAAACAATAAGCTGATATACATATATTAAAATTTTAATTTAAGTTAATTGCACGTAGCCTAAATTACCTGCTCGCAACTACTAGGATACACCAAGTTGTCAGTTTTTCCCCGATGGAATTGGGTGGAATCCACCATAATGAGCCCATTTTCATGTCTTTTGACCTCACCCGCAAACCATCGGCACTCAAAGAGGAATTTGTGAAAAGATCTGAAATACACTTTGATTATTCTCTCTATAGTACCACAATATCTGACCTCATTTGTTGTTGTGTCAGAGTTTCCCATCACGCCAAAATCATTAGTGGTCCGACGCTCATCTATCTTGCGGGTGCGAAAATGTTGGCCTTCGGACCAAATGGAGTTGAAAATGAGACCCTACAATCACAATGCATAAGAGGTTACATCGCATTTCATTAAGTGATTTGCATACATTCATACATAACATATACACACTCACCTTGCGCAAGCATCCTCGCGCATACTCCCATTATTTAGGGCTTATTTGTTCTCCTTGTGCTTTGGCATTGTTCATGGTATTATGGATCCAGTCTACTTGAATCAAATCAGGATAATTTGCAAGCTCTTTATGAAAAGGAGGTGCACGTCTACCTCCACAGGACCTCTTCCATGCATCTCTATCCCTTTCTCTAGCTGTGCGGGCTTCCAAGTACATATTGACCCATTTGGTCATGATAGTGGCATTGAGTAAAGAGTAGTTGTTGACTATGGCATGAAACTCTATATCCATGACCAAGAGTGAGCCTTTTCCACTGGGAATGGTTGAGTGCTTCCTAGGATCCTCTTATTCACGCCACAGACGAGGCAATGATGGATCCACTGTGATGAGATACTGTGATACATACACAAATGCCTCTTGCACCACCCAACCTTCTGCCATGCTCGCCTGAAAACATTAAAACCACATATTTTTATTAGTAACTCCATAGCGTATAAATGCTATCTATATTGTATTGATTTTGCATACCTCCAGTTGTGACCTCAATCTAACAAAATCCTTTAAATTCTTCAAGAATCTCTCCAAGAAGAACATCCATCTAGAGTGAACCACCCCACAAATGGAAATCTCCTCAACAAGGTGAAGCAATAGGTGTATTTGGCTAACAAGGATTGTATGTGGGAATGCATCCTCAATAGCACACACTGCCTCTACTACTAGCTGATGGGCTACTGGTATGGCTTCTACTTCTATCTCCTTGGAGCTCACAAATCTATAGGGCACAAATAATATAGTAGATGAAAAAAAATTCCATTGTTCATGCATGCACAACATGATATAGTACTTGAAAAAAACCCATTACCTCACAATCTCACCCACTTTGAATATTTCAGCCTTCACCTTAGTGTCCCCATAACCACTAATAGTTATGGGAAGTACAAACTACAAACAATAAAACATCTTAGTGAATGTCAACCTATATATAAGGACACATAGACACCACAAATTGTTATACTCTTACCTGAAGGATTTTATGCCAATCATGGGATTTCAATCCATACAATTGAGTGGAGCCACCCTTTTTGGTTTTTGTGAAAGCACCTTTGAGTGACCGCATATATCCCGTTGGAGTTTTGATGGATGCAATAACTTGATTTGTCCGCTCTTGGTCTACCTTTGACATTATCGACGGTGCTTTTGGGAGAATCATCTTTCCCCTCTCCCCCATGCGGGGCGTGGCTGAAGGGGGGAGACGTCTCATGGCTCTTAAATCTTCCCTAGCACCCAATGAATCCTTCTTGCCGGCCAATTATGTGATCCCAGATAGCTTGCCCAACATTTTTGAATACATACATAGGGTCCAATAAGTGCTGAATTTTCAACGAAGCCCAATAGGGGAGCGACAAGAAGATTGAGTACCTCGACATACCCTTTGGCAACCCATTGGGAGGCAGTGAGGTACCATGATGCTTCGCCCAATCAACCATGTTCTAATGGAATGGATGCTCTCCATTGATAGGGGGAGCATATCTACGATGTGAAGGAGGTAGGAAGCGATGGTTGTTGGGATAGATCACCTTCCCAAGAAGAGGAGGTCTCTCTGTCACAAGGGAAGGGCCACAAGTGGGACACGCACTATGTCCAGATGTTTCCAATCCTGCCAAGAGGTAAAAAAATGTTACACATGAGATGATAAACCTAAAGCAAAGAGTACAATTAACATGTGCATAATTACCAGATACCTCTCCAAATCCTGGGTAATCATGCATGGTCCACATGAGGATGCACTTGATGACGGTGTGAGCGGGATGGAAACACACACAACGCCTCTATAATGACCCGACACACACTCTTGGGATGATACACACACACATTATGGGGCACCACTCGGCTTACACAACCAGCCTGGCCGAGACAGGAAACACACAGACAGAGTGAGAAGAGAGAGATTTCCCACTTGCCCACTCAACACTCACACATACACACTCGCACACACACTCTCAATTCAGCTCAAAGGAGGAAAATTGATGTTGTTTAGACTCAATGAAGCTCATCCCAACACCAATGGGGCAAATAGTTTACACAGTATTGAGGAAATACACCAGATAAGATACAACCACAAAGTTAAGCAGAGGCTTCACTCACCGGAGAAGATTACACAGAAAAATAGCAGAAAATCTGTGAGGAATTTGGCAAAATGGACAGCGCCATTGCATCGGGAACGCCCAAAAACCCCACCCTACAATGCCACAGTGCTCAAATCCGACCTCGGATGAGCAGTTTAGGGCCAAAAAATGCTCCAAAAACAGCAAAAACACACTTGCGGCTGTTCCTCCTCTCTTCTCCACGTTTTTTCTGGTCTTCTCTCTGTTTTTTCAGTTCCCACACTTAGCTTTATTAGTCGGGCACCCTTGGCCTTTTTTATGACCTCAAACGGACCCTGAACAGGCCAAAAACTAACCTCGCAGTGCATAGTTGTCACCTTTTTGCATCATCCGCACACTTGGCACTCAGTTTTTCCCAATAATGCATCCCGCAACCACGTGAAGTGGCCCCAAAAAGTGATCCTCATGATGACATTTCTGCATAAGTATCACAAGAGAACACCCACGTCGTGTCCATACTTCTCCGTGTGCAAGTATTGACCCCGTTCGACCTCCTGACGCCACTCGATGCCATGTGACGCAACTGCTTACCTCATGTCGTCGGCCCGCGGATAGCTTCCTCGAGAAGTTTTACACACTACCAACTCCTCCTTATTGTAGAAAAAACACAGTGGTACTGGTAATAGTGAAAATCGATGCACTATGTACACTCTGTCCTACCTGTACACATGTGGGCCCCACATAACCATCTGGCTCTGAAAAATGGGCAATTCTTTATTTGATGCACCATGCATGTATATGTACATATGCGCAATCCCTTGCTCCAAAAAACTCCTGACATAATTTGCCCATCCCCTAGCCTGCTAGATCATTCATGATCAGCAGCAACAAAGAGAGATATGAGACTCACCGCATCACAGGTCTCCTCATCCCTCACCAACACTGCTTGATCCACAGACAGCTCATCTTGCTCCACCATCATCAATCTAGCATGATACAATTTAAGACGCAATCCATTTACCCTTGACTTATGTAGAACACCATCCAGGTTAGCCAGCTGATACGTGCCATTTGGAAAACACTCCACTACCTTGAAAGGGCCTTCCCACTTAATTTGAAACTTCTTTTGGAAGGTGTTGTCTAGCTTACTGTTGTAGCGCAAAACCAAGTCATGTTTCTTGATACCCTTACTTTTGACCTTTTCATTTATCTTTGCCAAAGCCTTATCCTGCATCTACCCATAATGCTCCAATGCGCTCATCCTATCCAACTGGACCTCTTGTAACTGCAAGAGCCTCTCTTTGAATGCATCACTAGGCGGCCCAAGAAACTTCTCTAACATCTTGACCACAGGCAACTCTACCTCCACAGGCAATAGTGCTTCCTTTCCATACACCAAATAAAATGGAGTAAACCCTGTACTTGTCTTCACCGAAGCACGGTAAGCCCATAATGCATAGGAAATTCCAAATCCCAATTCTTTCCTTGGTGCTCTGTCACTTTAGAAAGAATTTGTACCAACTCACCATTGAATCTTTCATTTAAGCCATTACACTGCGGGTAATAAGGAGTGGTATGCTGGTGCCTAATCTTCATCTTTGTGCATAAGAAGTCTAGCAGTTTAGCTCGAAATCCTGGCCCCTTATCTGAAAGTAGCTCTAATGGCACCCCAAACTTGCAACATATTTCATCATACACAAATTTTGCCACATCCTTTGCAGTGATCTATTTTACTGCTATAGCCTCTGCCCATCTAGAGAGATAGTCCACTGCCATCAAGATATAGCTTTTGCCCCTGCTTGTGATAGGTAACGGGCCTATTGCATCAATCCCCCACTTTTCAAACACATCAAACGCCATAATGGTTTTTCGTAGCTCTGGCTTCAACACTCTCTTCCCAAATGCTTGACACCTATTGCAAGACCTACACCAATGGTGAACATCCTTGTGCAAACTAGGCCATACATACCCCTCTTGCAATATCTTATGCAAGGTGATCTTTAGAGCAAAATGGCCACCACATGCGCCTTCATGATTCTCTTCCAACACTCTATAAAGCTCCTCCCGCCAAGGTACACGTCTCAACACGAAATCAACCCCTTTCATGTATAAGACATCACCAATCAATTTGTACCTGTATGCTCTACGCACAAAGCCATACTTTTTAGACTTGTGAATCTCCTTTGGAATGATTCCTGTTAGCAAAAACTCCTCTTCTTGAGCCAAACTTTCCCGGCCATGATAAAGAGGTAAGGTGGTCCTCAACACAAATAGCTCCCCAATCATGCCTTGAGATGCTTCATGTGCCTCTCCATTTAGAGCACGTTCAATGTGTCTGATGCTCCATGCTTCGAAATTTTTTAACACGCCTTTAATTCTGAAGCACATTTCCTTCAATGAGGTGTTCTTGCTCTTCCACACACCCAGCACTAGCTTCACCACTAACAAGGCATCATCTTTTATGCTCAACCTTCGAACCCCATGCTTCAAACAAATGTGTAATCCGGCTTCCAGAGTAGCATATTCAGCCTCATTGTTACTATGAGCATCCAATTTGAACCCTCTCTTGCATACTAGCTTCCCCTCTGGATCATAAAGTGCCATACCCCCTGAAGCTGCATCATGGCTCTTTCTGTATGAACCATCAAAGAACAACACATGTGCATTGCTGATCTGTGGCACTTCTTCAACTACCTTTCTCACCACCTCTTCCTTAACAATAAGGGGATTCTCCTTGTAGGTCAACAAATCAGCTAGGGTAGCCCTTGAACTATCTTCCACTAGAAAAGAGAACTCAAACTCTTGCAACTCAATTACCCATTTCTTCACCACATTTGACATGTTAGTACCATTAATTAACTGTGGCAAAAAGGCATAACTCTTCAAGAAAACAAAAGGTCGTGGTAGAAAGTAATGATGAAATCGTCGACAAGAAAATATTACACTAGCCATCACTAGCTCTACTTCCGAGAACTTTCTCTCCGCTACCAACTTCACTCGGCTTGCACAATACACTGGCTTCATATAATGGCTGCCCTTCCCCTTTTGCAATAGCATGGCTCCAATGGCATCATCCCCTACTAAGGGATTTACATAAAAAACTTTCTCCCAATCAGGAGCCTGCATGGCTGACAACCCCCCTAACACCTCTTTCACCTCTTGAAACACTTCTTCACACTTGTCATTCCATTGCAATGGATCATGCTTTGCCACTTGTTGTAATGGATAAAGAATCTGAGAAGACAATGGAATAAACCTTGCCATGTACTTCACTTTGTGTATAAAGGTTGCCAATTGCTTCGTACTCGTAGGTGATGGAAGAAGAATAATAGACTTAACCTTGTCTGGATCAACCTCAATGCCATTTTCTGACACCATGTGGCCCAATAACTTCACCCTTGGCTGTGCTAGATGACATTTCTTTGGATTTAGTTGTCCTCCACATTCATCATATCGAGCCAATACCATCTGCAGCTTCTCATGGTGTTCAACCCTACTACTATAAACACATAAGTCATCCATAAAAGCTTTAACACAACTACCAATGAATGGTTTTAACACCCAATTTGCTCTCTCTTGATAGAAGGAAGGTCCATTTGACAACCCAAATGGCAATACTGTGTAGCAATAGCAGCCCCATGGCATAATAAAAGTGGTCTTTGTGCGGTCTTTAAGAGCAATCTTCAATTGAAAATAGCCTAAAAAACCATCACACACACTGTACCTCTGATAACCTGCCACTGAATCCAAGATCTGATCGATGAATGGAAGAGGATATGGGTTCTTCTTAGTGGCTGCGTTTAAGGGTTTAAAATCTAGACAAATTCTCCACTTCCCATCCTTCTTTGGACTGACTACAACTGGACTCACCCATTCTGTGGTCTCCACAGGGACTATGAACCCTGCCTTCAATAACTTGTCCACCTCTTCTCGCAAGGCTTCCATTTGCTCTTGACCCATCCTTCTTAGCCTTTGCCGCAGTGGCTTAGCACCTTCTTTCAGCTCTATATGCATCTCTTCGCCCTTGAACCCTCTGATCTCCTCATATGAAGTAATGAACAAATCAGGAAAACTAGCCAGCATGTGCAAATATATATCCTTCTCCATAGCTGAGAGGTCTCCACTGATCATTTGTGTCATCAATTCCTGCTTCTTTGACAACTCAACCTTGGTTTGCATCAGCCCTTCAATCACTTCATAAGGGCCTTCACTTTCATCTTCAACCTCATTCGCAAATGCAACTGAACCAAACTCCTGGATCTCTTTGTCCATCAAAATAAATGCAACATCAGCATCCTCATCACTGCTGGTAGTGCTATCACTGTCCTCATCTGTCATCGTGGAAGAGTCTTCATCACTAGACTCATCCTCATCTTCATAAAGCTCCTCTAATCGTTTCCTTGTGTCCATATTATAAAGCTTCTTGGTACGTGTCTTTCCATAGAGGCTAATCGTACCATGTCGCCAATCTTGAACAACTCCCACTGCATGTAACCATGGTCTGCCCAGTATAATAGGATATGCTCCCAACCCTGCTGGCATCACATGAAAATCAACCACTGCCTTTGCATCATATGCCTCCACTTCTAAGCTCTTTACAACACCCAAAGCATTTTACTTTTTGATGGTTTGCCAATCTGATCCGAAAACCTGACACCCCAGCCACTATGAGACCCATCTTCTCAACGCATGAGTGTGTTATGACGCATATTTGGGCTCCACCATCCACATAACCTTGTCCCAAATTTTTCCTTTTATGCCACACATCTACTATTGGACAAATGTCTGGTAGCTCATCCATTGCCAACACCTTTACTGAACCTCTCTCTGGCTCTTTCTCCATTGGGTTAACCATCCTCTTCCAGTGTCGCTTTAGCTTAGGCACCATCTCTATAAGCTGCCCAAAAGTAACATCTGCCTTTGTGCTCGTCAGATCCTCCTTCAAGTCATAGCTTAATTGCCCATCCCCTATTGGAAAATCTGAAACATGAAACTTTTGACGAGCTCTCCTTTTCCTCTTGGCCTTGACATCCTCGCCTTCATGGCTCTTTCCTTTCTTCTTACTAGGACCTGGGGCACTTCTTCCTTCTTTATCCTCTGTGATCCTCTTCCCAATAGGCATCACTAATGTATCCTCTAGCTTTGATGCCTTCTCCAAGGTGACTACACTTAGCACTTTTGTCTTTCCCTTTTCCTCTTGGGTTAATCCACTGGTTCCTTCATCTCCCTTAATTTCGATGCCATAATCATTTGACCTAGGTAACACCTGTCTTGGCAATGGATACATGTCTCCCCCCATCCTTGGTGGCTTATCACATTGCGGGCTGATGTGACCCAACTCTCCATAGTTGTAACATGTGGGCGTCTGCCTCCAAAACCTACCATTGCTTTGTCCAACACCATTCCTAAGTCTTTCTTCACCTCCTGGCTGATTCGCAAACCTCCCTCGACCTCGATTATTTCCCACTTGACCTAGCATGTTTAGGCTGAGATTCTTCATTAAATCTACCACTTGCCTCATGTCTTGCCTTAGCCCATCATCTTGCACTATTGTAGTGACGACTGCTGGCATAACCTGAGGAGTAACAGAAACCACTGATTCATGATGAACCCCTGGCATGCGACCTTGTAAAGAGTCCATAGGCTGAAATTCAGACCTCATGGGCAAAAAGACTCCACCCCTAACTGACTCATTTTCCTCAACTTCCACTCTTTGTTCCTTGCTACCTCCAATGCATCTTCATATGTCCTAGGCTTCTTTAGCTCCACTCTCCAACGTATATTCTCCCAAAGACCAACCAAGAACCTGTCGTTCTTCATCATGTCAGGTGGGGGTACCTGTGGTGCTAAGGCCTTGCACATCCTCTCCCATGCCAATGAGAACTTACGTATGTACGCATCTACTGGCTCACCTTCCTTTTGCACTAAACCCTGTACTTCTTGCCACACTTTGTCAGGATCTTCTATCTTTACAAACTCCACTTCCAATCCATGCCTTAGATTGTCCCAACTCAATCTTACGGGTGGATCAGCCCCACGCAACTCCTCTTCAAATGCTTTGGACCAAACTCGTGCATCACTCTTCAAACAAATTTGAAGAAGACGTAACATCTGTGCTGGGTCATGGATCTGGTTGCTAATGCAGGAAATCTCCATCTTTTCCAAAAAGTCTTCCACATCTTCATCACTTCTTCCATGAAACTCTGGATAAGAGAAAGCCATGGCTACCAAAATTATGATGCTTTGAGAACCCCTTTGAACACACGTGAAGAACCCAAAACTTCTGACTGACTCAATTCCAAGAAACTTTAATTGAGCTCAACTTTAGATAAGGACAAACACATGCACATCAAATGAGTTTTCATAGTTGATCATTGGAATTACAACAGGCAAAGGACATTCCAAGATCTCTCGTAATCTTCTTGGCCCAAACATAAAGACTATGCGCTGCTGGAAAAAAATCTTCCTGGACACATGAACATTTATCTGGATTCTTTGAGTTAAATGAAATGGAGTGAATTGAGGGCCATTCTGATCATCCATTAAAGCCAACCATGAAGCTCCCAAGAAGGCACACCTGACTTAACCTCTGATTTTGCCAAAATTTCAGCAGCATAACAGCATAAATGGCTCAAAAGACCAAAAAACTAGCCATCACAATTTGGAAAAATTCTGGCAGAGTTTCCCCAGAAGTAGAGCAGTGTGAACCCAAAATATAGACTGTATATGTATGCATAAACTGTCAACAATAGAACCCGAGCATCAAATAGGACTCACTAGTACATATCCTATGGCGAGGTCACGAAAAGGGTGCTCCAACTACCTGTATCACCGAAAGGACCTCCCTCAGCTCAATAAAAACCTTACACTATCGACCCTCACACGAAGGCTAATGCAAAACGCATATAGTCAAGTCTCAGAAATGACTATCTTCCAGACCAAGTCTCAGGAATGGCTAGGACTACCAAATACAACCAAGTATGGCTCCACAAAGGCGTACAATGGCGTATCCACAAGTAGCGTACAATACAAGACCATGTGCTCAAACAGACACCCAATGATGCATACACTCAGAAACTGCAAGTGACTTCCACTTGCCAGTATATCACTGTACTCCAGCTACCTGTACCTGTGTGAATCACCTGTACCTGTACCTGTCCCTGTAACTTGTAACCTGTATCCTATAATCTGTGACCTGTAATCCCGAATCTCGAAGCTCGAAGCTCGAAGCAGAAGGTACTCGAAGAAGATCCTCAGTGAGGGCACCAAAAGAATGTGAGCGGGATGGAAACACACACAACGCCTCTATAATGACCCGACACACACTCTTGGGATGATACACACACACACATTATGGGGCACCACTCGGCTTACACAACCAGCCTGGCCGAGACAGGAAACACACAGACAGAGTGAGAAGAGAGAGATTTCCCACTTGCCCACTCAACACTCACACATACACACTCACACACACACTCTCAATTCAGCTCAAAGGAGGAAAATTGCTGTTGTTTAGACTCAATGAAGCTCAGCCCAACACCAATGGGGAAAATAGTTTACATAGTATTGAGGAAATACACCAGATAAGATACAACCACAAAGTTAAGCAGAGGCTTCACTCACCGGAGAAGATTACACAGAAAAATAGCAGAAAATCTGTAAGGAATTTGGCAAAATGGACAGCGCCATTGCGTCCGGAATGCCCAAAAACCCCACCCTACAATGTCACAGTGCTCAAATCCGACCTCGGATGAGCAGTTTAGGGCCAAAAAATGCTCCAAAAACAACAAAAACACACTTGCAGCTGTTCCTCCTCTCTTCTCCACATTTTTTCTGGTCTTCTCTCTGTTTTTTCAGTTCCCACACTTAGCTTTATTAGTTGGGAACCCTTGGCCTTTTAGATGACCTCAAACGGACCCCGAACAGGCCAAAAACTGACCTCACAGTGCATAGTTGTCACCTTTTTGCATCATCCGCACACTTGGCACTCAGTTTTTCCCAATAATGCATCCCACAACCACGTGAAGTGGCCCCCAAAATTGATCCTCATGATGACCTTTCTGCATAAGTATCACAAGAAAACACCTACGTCGTGTCCATACTTCTCCGCGTGCAAGTATTGACCCCGTTCGACCTCCTGATGCCACTCGATGCCATCTGACTCACCTGCTTACCTCATGTTGTCGGCCCGCGGATAGCTTCCTCGAGAAGTTTTACGCACTACCAACTCCTCCTTATTGTAGAAAAAGCACATTGGTATTGGTAATAGTGAAAATCGATGCACTATGTACACCCTGTCCTACCTGTACACATGTGGGCCCCACATAACCATTTGGCTCTGAAAAATGGGCAATTCTTTATTTGATGCACCATGCATGTATATGTACATATGCGCAATCCCTTGCTCCAAAAAACTCCTGACAATGGCTTTGCGGTCTCGTGGTGGCCGTGAAATGTCAATGACATCTATGCCTCTCCATAGTTCTTGAAGCTCATCAATACGAGGCTGCAGATATACATCCATGTTTTTTACCTTATGCTTTCCTGGAATGAGAAGTGATAGTAAAATGTTTCCCTTTTTTGTTGCCTCCCAAGGAGGAATATTGTAGTTTACAACCACCACCGGCCAAGTGCTCCATGAAGTAGAGCGGTGCCCAAATGGATTCACTCCATCACTAGCTAACCCAATCCTCAAGTGACGAGGCTCATCCCTGAACTCTGGCCATGTGTCCTCTATGTGCTTTTACGCTGGTGAGTCAGCTGGCACTCTCATAATACCATCTGTGGAGCGATTTTTTGCATGCCAACTCAAAAGCTCGCTCGTACCCTTCGATCTAAACATGTGTTGGATGCGAGGTATGAGTGGAAAATGCCTCAAAACTTTACGTGGAATTCTGTTGCTCTGCATTTCTTCTTTGAACCTAGGCTCCCCGCACGATGGACATGTGTCACAATCGTCATGCTCATTACGAAAGAGCACACAATCGTTCACGCAAGCATGAATGCGATCATAATCCATCCCTAATGCAGTCACCACTTCGCGTGATTTTCGTCTATTCTCTGGCATGTGATTGCTAGCTAGCAGCATCTTTCCTAGAAACCTATCACAAGAAGAAAGTACATTAGAAGCTAATTTATGCACTCCACAAGCATCCTTCACAATCTGTATACATACCTCAAAAGTGCATCGACACTAGTATTGCTCCATCCAAACATCGCCTGAAGGTTAAGGACTTCGAGAGATGCCCTTAAAATAAAGTAAGAGCATCTATCATATAGTGCGGTGTGTGCCGAATCGAGTAGCTCACTCCTCGTTCTTTCGGAAGCTTCTTCGCATGCACACTCTGGTTCATGCTCCTCCTCTCGTGCAAGGAGATCCTCAACCATTCTATGCAAATGGTCATCTTCTGCATCCACGTAAGGAGATGGGATGTGGTACTCGTAGAGGGAGCAGCAGTTGGATGATTTGATGTGCTTCCTCCCTCTCTAATGGATTCCTGGCGCATGCGCTCTTCCACCCTCCTTTCCCCTCCTCCACCAACCACACGCCAATGAGGGGTGACGTCAATAGCCGCTACAATTCGCGGATCGTTTGTTTCCATCCGTGCACACTTGCGAGGATCGTCCCATAGTCCATAATCTTCTACATGGCTCAAGCATATCCGTCGAAGTCGAGCAATGGCGCATTTGCACCGCACGCATGGGCATGGTAATCGCTCGGCCAACCACTGTGATCTATCCGGTTCAGTGGACGGGCCAAACTCATCCCAAGCAACCTACATTAATAAATTACATACACTAATTAAAATCAAATTACCAAAAAATAGGGGCAAAAAATATCAGTAAAAAGTAAAAATTAAACCTTTAGGTAAAAATGTCATTTTCAAAGTACTAAGAATACTTTCATTTTATATATATTTTATAAAAAACATAGTACCTATAGATTTTGAGGATCAATAGTAATAATGTCAGAACGTGGCCATCTGTATGTATGGCCCGAAATTGTGCCGCGGTAATAGCGGCGGAAATGAACGCGGTAATGCAGGCGGTAGATCTCGCGGTAATATGTGCGGAAATTCAATTTTTAAATTTTTTTATAAACAGGGGCACCCGCGTGCCCTGCGAAGTTCAAAGCCCTAAAATTCGAATTTCATCATCTTCTCCACAGAAGCCGAGAGCGCGAACCTCACAACCTTCAGCTCTACCTCCATCTCTACTCTCCTACTCTCCACCATCTCTACTCTTCCACTCTCCTACCCTCTCCCAACAAGCTCTTCAATTCCATGTAAGTTTTGTTGTTATGTTTTTTGATTTTTTCACACGCATACACACACATGCATACACACACACGCATACACACATGCATACACTCATACACACGCATCCACACACATGCATACACATGCATGTGTGTGCATGTGTATGTGCATACACATGCATACACACACATGCACACACATGCATACACATGCATACACACACACTAATTACACACACAAATTAGTGCATGTGTTCTTTACACACACTAATTAGTGTAAGTAAAGACACACCAAAACCTAAATTTGTTAATTATTAGTTACTTGCAAAATTTAAACTTGTTAAATTTATCAAATTTGTTAATTTTATTACTTGCAAAACCTAATATGTTAAATTTGGGTTTGGCCATGTACACACTAATTAGTGTGTGTTAACACACACTAATTAGTGTTGACAAGAACGACCGAGACGAGAGTGAGAGAGTGGGAGAGTGAGACGACTCCAGATCTGCAATCCCCAAAGTGTGCCCAATGACTACACGAGATGAGTTTATATAGAGGGGACCAGGGTGCTATATATAGAGACACTATATATAGCTCAACACCCCCACTCAAATGAAGGTCCCTAACTGTGGATGAAAAAACCCTTGGGGGCTCAAGGGAAAAACCCACAGCTCTATATATACCCACTGTTATATTAGAATATTTCAAATGTACATTTACAATGTTCAAAGGAGCTACATCACTCCTGTTTTACAATGTGCCCTTTCAAGGGTCTTCTTATAATCCAAGATATAGACGATTGAGCTACTGTAAATTTTTTGGTAGAGCAACTTCAATATCGTTTAGCCCCCGTACATACTGCTTGATGTGATTTAAATTCTGTAAACAACATTAACTCAAGAAACATATCAAAACATGAAGGTTAGAAATAACCACATCACATTGTCCTTGGAGACGGTTCGCGACACCGCTCTGTAGACGACATAGAAATAAATGTAATGTCGATGCAAAATCACATGTACACACACATATACAATGTCAACATAAAATAAATGTGATGGGGCCCAAACGAATTCAAATAATGTAATCATCATGGTATCACATACCATGGCATCAAAGACACTCTTTTTATGTAATCATCATGGTGTCACATACTATGGCATCATGGAACTCTCCATGGCATTAAAGACGTTCTTTTTATATAATCATCCCATATGGTGTCACGTACCATGGCATCATGGAACTCTCCATGGCATCAAAGACACTCTGTTTATGTAATCATCATGGTGTCACATATCATGGCATCATGGAACTCTCCATGGCATCAAAGACGCTCTTTTAAATTTCTTATCTTGCATTATCAGAAACCATAGCCATGGATGAAGAAAATAAAGACGCATCACGTAATATCACCTTGCATCATCAAGAACCATGGCAATGGATGATAACAAATAGAGACCTATAATCACTGATAACAATCCATAAGAAATCGACGATAAAATAACATAAACATCACTTTTAAAATTTTGACATAGAAACGGAAGCAAATCTATAACATAAGCATGACTTTTTAATTTTTCACATAGAAGTGACGAAAAGTAATCGAGATCGAGTCCTATCGATACCTAGAAGTGATGAACATTGAGCGTCTCACAACCCTGAAGCCACATAGGAAAGATGCGGCAACCACTATGCCCATAGCAGAGAATAGTAAGATGATCACTATCAAGATATACCTAGAAGCCCAAAGGAGAAGCCTTAACAGAGGTCTGTTCTATGATGGAAAATGTAACGGACCACGTCTTAGCGAAATGTAATAAAACTGGTCATGCATGCTCTTTACTCTTAAAATAATGTGATTTCTTCTTAAATTAATAGCATGATCATAAATTTAGACAAGGTAAAAATAGCATGTTCCCTGACGTCTTGCCGCCAGCCGCAATGTGAGGCACCCCACTGAGTGGTGTCAAAGTCGCAAGGGGAACTAATTTCCTCTCTCTATGCCATCACATTGAAAATTCGTGTGTGTGCGCATGGGTTGAGAAAATGCAGATTTTGCGACCTTATAGGAAAGAGCGCACTTGCCGTGTGATCTATGTCCATGGAGGCTGCAAGCTCATGTAGGGGCCCAGCTTATTAAGCTAGCTGGTTCTCTCTCTCTATATATATATATGAACTTCGCTTCTCCAAGGGTGCAGTAGTAAGGGTGAAAAAAAAAAACCCGTTAGCAGTCCAGCACGTTAATTAGCGCCCCCATAATTAACAGAGAATTTTTGCTGGCACTAAATAACTAGCAGAGCCAAACTGATCGATGACCAGGCAACAATAACTCTGCATGTTATTGAGGGGGTCAGAGTGCGCTGTTGCTTTACGGCGTCCGCTAAAGAAATCTCACGCTAAACATAGTAAAGCCACTCATTCATACATACAGATAAGCTTTGCGCCACCATGCTCCATGGGTTATAAGTACGAGACATACAGGAGATTTAGAATATTTAAGTGCCAAAGTAGTAGACGCAAGGGTCGGTCCCTTGATCTACTTTCAATGAAAAAAAAAGAAGAAGCACGAGGTTGGAATCACCTCGTTCAGTCAGCAGCGATTCAAGTGCTGCAGCTCTGGAGGGGAAGCAAGCACCACGCAACAGCCATATCATGAACAAGCATCAAGCATAGGCTACACCTTGCTTGGAAGTATATGCATTAATGTTGCCTCAGTCCTGCAACGAACCCAGCTTAAGGTGTCCATGAGAAAATCTGTGCATGGAGGTTGACGGGGCGGTCCCTAGTGGGTGAAGTCGTAATAGTAGTTTCTTTTGCAACCGTTATAAGAATAAAACAGACGTTTGCCACTCTAAAAGCATGCTCACAATAAATCGTAAAATTACACCGTTCGACTTACAGTGTTCAGCGCTGCTTTTTAAAAATAGACGACCTCGGGTGCTAATTATATCAGTAAAAGAAGCATGGCCCAAGGTGCTAATTATATCAGTAAGAGAAGCTTTTGTATACATGCAGTGCGCATCCACACACACAAAGGCTCTGTCGCACTAAGAATCCGATAGCACATACATGGAGGCGCACACAGCTGATCAAGGCTCTGTCGCACTCAGAATCAACAGAACATACATGGAGGCGCACACAGCTAATCAAGAAGTAATTACTGCACTTCAGGCCATGGACCCAATGCCAACCCTCTGACACACTGCAAACAGTACGGAAGCATGCATATTTGCATGAGAAGCATGATACCAATCTACAGCTCTTTCAATAGAACATAAGCAGCGCATTCACACAAGTTTTCTAGCTCTTCTTTCTTTGTTTCTATCTATCGGGTCTCTATGCACCATCCTCACGGATAACCTTGCATGCACTACAACTTTGTTCTACAGCAGAGTTTCCATGCTGACCAAACCAAACCGTGTCAAAATCCACTAGCCTCTATGGTTAGTTAACGCTCTGCAAAGACATGCTATTGTTGTTGAGTTTTACAACCAAGTATACATCAATCGTAAACAGAATTTGATAAAACTTATCGTGATATAATTGCGTTCACATCCAAAACACCAGCCATGTTTTTCTATCTGAAATGTTTACGCAACAAGAAAGCAACACTGATACAAAGATTCTTCAAGCAGTTTAAGGAAGAAAGGACATCACGAGTAAACTTATCTTTCATGTCTATGCAGTCCATAGCTCTGATACCATGTTGACAAGAACGACCGAGACGAGAGTGAGAGAGTGGGAGAGTGAGACGACTCCAGATCTGCAATCCCCAAAGTGTGCCCAATGACTACACGAGATGAGTTTATATAGAGGGGACCAGGGTGCTATATATAGAGACACTATATATAGCTCAACATGTTGAGCTACATATAGTGTCTCTATATATAGCTCAACAATTAGTGTGTGCATTGGCCAATGTGATTGGTCAATACACACTAATTAGTGTGTGATTAGTGTGTGCATTGGCCAATGTGATTGGCCAATGCACACACTAATTAGTGTGTGATTAGTGTGTGCATTGGCCAATGTGATTGGCCAATTCACACACTAATTAGTTTGTGATTAGTGTGTGCATTGGCCAATGTGATTGGTCAATGCACACACTAATTAGTTTTTGATTAGTGTGTGCATTGGCCAATGTGTTTGGTCAATGCACACACTAATTAGTTTGGGATTAGTGTGTGCATTGGTCAATGGCTTTGGCCAATGCACACACACTAATTAGTGTGTGCATTGGCCAATGTGATTGGTCAATGCACACACTAATTAGTTTGGGATTAGTGTGTCCATTGGTCAATGGCTTTGGCCAATGCACACACTAATTAGTGTGTGCATTGGCCAATGTGATGGGTCAATGCACACACTAATTAGTTTGTGATTAGTGTGTGCATTGGCCAATGTGATGGATCAATGCACACACTAATTAGTTTGGGATTAGTGTGTGCATTGGCCAATGTGATTGGTCAATGCACACACCAATTAGTGTGTAATGCACACTAATTTGGATTGACCAATGCACACACTAAACACACACTAATTAGTGAGTGCACAAGCCAATTACCCAACCCAATGCACACACTAATTAGTGTATGTTAACACACACTAATTAGTGTGTGCACAAACCAATGCACACACTAATTAGTGTATGTTAACAAACACTAATTAGTGTGTGCACAAGCCAATTACACAAGCCAATGCACACACTAATTAGTGTATGTTAACACACACTAATTAGTGTGTGCACAAGCCAATTACACAAGCCAACACTAATTATGTTAAATTAAATAGTAATCAACACAAAAACATAAACATACCTCCATGATTAAGTCTTAGGTGACGTATTAGGCACCAATGGCCGTCCAAGTGATCGCGCAATCGGTCACACTAATCATAAACACAATAATCTCTTATTAGTCAATACACACACTAATATCTTATTAGCACTCAAGGCTTTGTAAGACTCTTTTATAGGTTGTAGACACACCTTGGATTCTTTCCACATTGCATTCTTTCAACATTGGATACTATAGAGAATCCAATGTTAAAAAATCCAATGTTTGAAAAAAATCAATGTGTAAATTTTTAATCATATATTCGAATTTTATACCCTAATTTAATCTTTGTCGTAATAAATGCAGACCATGTCTTCTTCTTCCACACCACGCTTTTGCAGCATTGAGGATTTCATGGCGGATGGGATGTCATATCCCGACGCTCTCTCTGCCTATCATTCACAGTCGTCGCCTCAGCAGTCATCATCAGGGTTCGGCTGGTTTCGGGACGCTCTTGGTGGGTCCGTTGCCATACCTGTGACCGATCCAGATGTGGAGAGGGCATTTCGTCTTCGGGCTGAGTGGTTAGGTTCGCAGCAGACCCTTATGTAGCGCTATTCACCAACACAGCTATCAGCTTTTGGATTATCAGAGGTCTCTACTCCGATTGGTGGCACTCCATACCTGCAGAGTTTTCAAGCTACAGCTCCACGTTCAACTTTTCCTTCACAGGGTCCGACGCGTTGGGTGCGACGCCACAGGCGTCCACCTATCCATCACCTATCCCACCTTCTATCCCAGATTCACGTCGACGCTCTTCTGGCAGTCCACGTTAGGGCAGCTCGCGCGCTAGCGCCGGTCTATCTCGACGAGGAAGCGGAGCTAGTTGTTGTTTTGGGGGGAGAGGGGGGGGGGGGGGGGGGGGGGGGGGGGGGGGAAGTACTATAGATTCTCCTCCACATTCACCGCTCCCTGCTCCAGCAGAAGATGAGGACCATGACATGCCTTCACCAGATGCTCGCGGGTTATACTACCAGGTTCATAGAGGAGGTATGGTGGATCTCGGGACAGCGCAGGGCAGGAGATTCCGCACACACGTCAACCAATTAATCCACTCCACATATATCAATTGTTTTCTCAAATTTGATCAGCAAGATCCCTCCAACCTCACATATATAGAGACAACCATGCACATGCGTTTCCCCAACCCTGAGGGGCAACAATTCTCAAGGCAATGGTTGCAAGAGCATGTCAAAACATTTCTCAAGAACAAAAAATCTAGTGTGAGGAGAGCTGCAAAGAAGACAATGGAGTCTCCAGAGCATAGCTATCGGCCAGGAAATGTCCATGATGTGGAGTGGGAGACAGCTATGGGTGAGAAAGAGGACGAAAGGGAAACGGGTGCGAGGATGTATACGCGTCAAGTTGAGGCCAGATCCCATCAGACTCCTACGCATTATGGTTCGGAAGGAAAAATGGCTTGGAAAGACAAATATGTAAGTAAAAATATTTGTTTAATTGTAAAAAGTCTAATGTTTTTCATTTAATTAATTGGTTGCTATTTTTTGTCAGTATAACATTACCATGAGTCGCCCGACCAGAGATGTGCAGAGATATAGAGAGAACCATACCGAGTATCAAACTTGGTGTTGGTTGTTTGAAAATCAAATGATCTCTCGAGAGGAGCTCGAAAATGCGTGCAGAAGTCTGCAACATGTAAGTTTAATCTTATTTAAATAATCAAATTGTTGATTTTATATCAAATATTAAATAACAAAGTGTTAATTGTTTCTTTTTCTGGTTTTACAGAGTCAAGGAGTTCCACGCGAAATGCCGCCATCTCTCCCATGAGCATCCTCTATTTTGTATACGCGGGCCCCGTTTGCCTTATCCCACATGACCATACTCTATTTTGTACACGCGGGCTTTTTTTGCCCTTTATGTAAATGCAATACCTATCATTTTTGGCTCAATACCTCCCCCAATTGTAATTCCACTTATGTAAATGAAATTATCAATCTTTTTTTGGCTCAATGTATTTTTCAATTGTGATATTTTGTTGTAATTAATAATAATTTTGTAAAATATCTTAAATAAATGAAAAAATAGATGACCTTTTGGATGGTCCTGCAAAGGACAATCGAAACGGTCATCTATTTTTTTATAATAAACCCGCCCGCGGTAATGCCTGCGATAGCATCGACGTGGTAACTGTCGAGGGTATGCTTGCAGTAAACAACGCGGTAATAGACGGGGAAATATAGGCGCAACCATGACCGCGACTGTTATCGCTAGGCCATTACCGCAAATGTTGCCGCAGTATTTTCCGCATACGAGAATTTTCATATTCCAAATTTGTTTGTTTTTTTGCGATAATGTGAGCGATAATACCGCGCATATGTTATAGTGAAAGGGTCCCATCCCTCGCTTTTTAAGTTTCTTGGCATGTTGTTTCAAGGTATAAATAAGTACATAATCACCTGTTTTGAACTCTTTTGTGCGCACATGCTTGTCAAAAAACTCCTTTAGTCTTCTCTTTTTAGCATAGATCGAAGCTACGGCTCGTAAGCAAAGTTCATCTAGCTTTTCAAGATCATCTATTCTTGAAGAGAGCTCATGCCCTGTCCATTCTAAGTGTTTCGCTACTCGTAGAGTTGGAATTAAAAACTCTATGGATAATATAGCATTTAGGCCAAACACCATGTTGTACGGTGTCGTTCCTATTGATGTTTTATAAGCTACCCTGTATACCCATAGTGTTGAGTGTAGCTATTGGTCCCAATCTATTCTTGACTCTGACACAATTTTAGTGAGAACCGTGCATAGTGTTTTATTTGTGGCCTCAACTTGTCCATTTGCCTGTGGATGATATGGAGCATATTTTCTATGTATGACCATGAATTCCTCTAGCAGATATTCAATGACTTCATTAATAAAATGTGTTCCTCGATCACTGACAATTTCTATTGGTAAACCGTATCGTACAAAGACATTCTCATACAAAAATTGTGCAGTGGTTTGTGCATCTGCTTTTTGTGTTGCTTTGGCTTCCGCCCATTTCGTGAGATAGTCCGTAGCTACAATGATATATTGGGTATGGGTGCGATATGCAGGGGGTGAAATAGGTCCCACAAAATCAATGCTCCATTTTGCAAATGCCCTTGTTCCCATCATTGGCCGTAGTGGCATCTCATCTCTCTTTATCTGCACCTTGGTGCGTTGACAAGCGTCACAACGATTTACAAACTCGTCAGCATCCATATGTAATGTAGGCCACCATATTCTTGCGGTTAAGACAATTTTTGTCGTCTTATTCCTGAAAAATGGCCTCCACTTATGCCTTCATGTGCGTATTCTAGAATCAGCAGGTATTAACTTTCAGTTGCACAGATTCTAAGTTGATTGTCCTTTCCTCGCTTATAGAGTTGGTTCCCAATTAACTGAAAGTCACGAGCCTCCAACTCTATAGCCCTTTTTTGTGCTCTTGTTATGTTTTCAGGGAATGTCCTTGTGGTTAAGAAATCAATGATATATTGACTCCATGTAGGTGCCATGTTTACCTGAAACAATGTCACGTGATCCACTGGTCGTTTGGCACTACATATAGTACAATTGTTAACATAAGCATGTGTGTCCGCGTACATAGTTGGACAATAAACCCCTAATTGTTTCAGTCTTTGGTGTGTTTTCATTGTTGAACAATGAAATGCACAATCCTGGACGTGTGCTTCTTCAAGATAACACTCGAATTCCTCCGGATTTATACATAGTTGTAGAATTTGGTCCGATACTAGATGATACAACCGTCCTGCAACAATCAACTAGAAGTTTTTCGTTTGTCGAATTGTTTGTTGTTTGGATCTGTCTTCCGTGTTATCAAACCTACCTCCAAAGGAAAGAATACTAACAATGTCCTGAGACCATTTGGGTATCATTTCAATATTGAAAAGATAAGCATCTGGTGTGTCATCATCTACTCCTTCAGGAGCTTCCCCGTTGTGTAGCCTTGAAAGATGATCGGCCGTAGATGTGTTTTACCCTTTTTGACTACCACTGTGAAATCAAACTCTAGTAATATAATAAACCAACATACAATCCTCCCAGGTATTGCATGGTTTATTAACTAGATACAAAAGAGCTTGATGGTCTGTGAAGAACACAAATTTATTTGCGAGCAAATAATGCCGAAATTTCTTTACAGCATAAATCATTCCTAACCCTTCTCTTTTGGTGGTTGTATAGTTCTTTTTCGCACTATTTAATTGTCGGCTTGCATAAAAAACTAGAAAATCCATTGTTCCGTCTCCATGTTGAGCCAGAATACTCCCGATTGCATATGCAGATGCATCAATGTGAACATGGAATATCTTTTCCCAATCCGGTGCTTTAAGTACACGTGCTGATACAGTTTTTCCTTCAGCTTTTGGAATGAAGTTTCACACTCCTCAGTTCAGTCAAAATTGACAAACAAATGATACAGAGGTTGTGCGACAACTGCATACATATATATGAATCTTCGATAATATCCGCAGTGTCCCATGAAGGATTGCACTTGTTTAGCATTATTAGGCCAGCTGGGCAGGTCTACTATGACTTTGATTTTGTCTAGGTCAGGGGTTATGCCATTTCTTGAGACAATGTGTCCTAAGAAGCGGCCTTGCCTAACCATAGAAATGCACTTTTTCGGGTTGAGATGATTCGATATGTTTTGCACTTCTCAAATACCTTTTGCAAATGGTCAATAAGTTCCTCTCATAGAAGAGAGTGTACACAAAGATCATCCATGTATATTTCAAAGAATATTCTTAGGTATTCTTTGAATGCATGCGTCATTAACCTTTGAAAGGTAGCTGGGGCATTAGTTAAGCTAAGCGGCATAACTCGATACGCATAAATTCCCCATTCTGTGGCAAACACTGTTTTGTGTTGATCTTCTATTGCAATTGCCAGTTGGTTATACCCTGAAAACCCATCTAGAAAGGAATAAGCCCGTTTCTCGACCACCCTCTCAAGTACATGTTCTGTGATCGGCAAGGGATAATTATCCCTTATGGTGGCTGCATTTACCTTTTTGAGGTTTACACACACTTGTAGTTTTTCATTCTTCTTGGGAACTACCACAATGGGTGACACCCAATCTGTATGTTCGATTTCATAGATGAAGTCAGCATCCATCAACTTATCGATCTCCTCTTTGATTCGTTTAGCAAATGTGTCATTATATGTATAAGGAAGTTGTTTGCTAGGTTTGGCATCTGATTTCAAAGGAATTGTATGTTGGCATATCGATGGATCAACTCCTTTGAGGTCTTTGTAGGACCATGCAAACACATCTTTATACTTCTTGAGAAGCTGTGTTAGCCGTTCTTCTTCTTCAGGCTCTAAATAAGTTGCTATATAGACCGGCTGAGGATCGTCACCTGGTTCAGCGAGGTCTATCCGTTTGGCATTTTCCGGCCCATCGTAAGATTCCTGGTTTGTTCTTTCCCTGATTGGTGGTGTCATTATGATTTTTCTGTCCTAGATGGTGAATTTCCGATAATGTGATGGTACATTCATGTTTCCTTTTTTTGACTCCCTCTTACCATCACTATCTCCCTCAGTAGTCCATACCTCTCTTAAAGAACGTTTTAGTTCTTGGTATTTCTGTGTACGCTCCAGTTTAGTCCACTCTGGGTCTTTTGTTGTTTCTTTTTTTAATTTTTGAGTTTTTTGTGATTTTGTTTCTGTTTTAGCTTTCCGTACTTGTTTTATTTCCTCTTGCGTTCTTTCCCTTCGAATTTATGAGAATCTTCCTGATTTATGTTTTTTTTTACAACCCCCTGCTTTCCCTTCGAATTTATGAGAATCTTCCTGATTTATGTTGTTTTTTTACAAGAATTAGATAGTGAGTTTTATCTTTTATCCTGGGCATCAGGTTCTCTCTAGCTTTGTTTTTTGCTCGTTTTCTCCTATAGCATTCCTGGCGTCTAGGGTGATGATTGGCAAAATCATAAAATTTGGTATTCTCTGTTTTCTCCCCACGCTCACTTAAGCTGTCTGAACACTCATTATCTGCATCATTATTTACCTCCTGATACTCATAGGAGTTATAAAACTCTTCTTGTTCTGGTGGTTCTACAAACTCTTCTTCTCCTGGTATAATGCTTACCATGTAATAGGGTAGCACATCATAGCCATTTTTATCGCAAAATTTTATTGTTGGACTATGTGTAATGATACAAACATCCAATGTTGCTAGTATGTGTTCCCATTCCAGAGGTTCCAAGGCATCTTCAGGAAAAGGTTCCGGAATATAATCCTTGTCCTCAATCGCTCTTTCTAAGACGCATTCCTCTCTTTTTAAGCTCCCACAATGTGAAGCTCCGCACATCCATAGCTCTTTTTGTTGCCCTAACCATGTTGGGAGTTCCGACCCTGCCAACATAGCTGAATCAAACTCTTCCACTGGTGTCTGGTTCACATCCTTGTAACTATGGTCGTTTAGGTGTATTTTGGTTGTTGTCTCGCCATGTCTGAGGTATATGTGGTCGTAACCCCAATCCTGGACCATCTTTAATTGTCTCATGAATGGTCTTCCCAAGATGATCTCGTAATTGTTCTTTTTGTCGAAATCGACTATTGCAAATGTATGCTCATACTCGATTCCGCATGAGGTGACAATCGCTTTTTCTAAGATTCCTAAAGGCTTCTCCATGAACCCATCTGCCAATTGCAATTTCATTCTAGTGGCTCTCAAAGCTGGTTTTTCCCATTTTTTCTACATTTCCCTGGTGGCGATAGCAACTCCTGCTCCACTGTCAAGAATAGCTTTGGAAACTACCCCTTGGAATTCTAATGTTAGCGTGGTGTCTCCATCTTCTCCCTCGCAATACTCTCCAACCTTGTTTAAAGGTACTGGCATAGTATTTAGTTGAGGCGTGTCCAATTCTTTGATCCCTTCCTCAAGCTTCGAGGTGGGGTCTTTCACTCCAAATTTTTATAGGAATTTTCCTACTGTGGTCCACATGTTTGGTCGTAACCTTAGGAGTTCGGCTAATGTGATTGTGCATGCCACCGGGGTGGACAATAACTCAATCAATCCTTGTGAATACATTACTTTGTTAGAAGAAAGTCTTTGAGATGGGATTGCTCTCACCTCAGACTTGGCTTCGTACTCTCCTAGGTAAGAGGGTAGAGTTTTCAGCGAGTCTGGTTGGCTGTGCCCCAAACTAATTGATCCCTAGTCTCCCCCTTGTGAATGCATATCAAAGCTCATTTGCGATCTTGCCTCAAATTCTTCAATAGGAGGTAAGATCTCATTTTTCTCTTTTCTCGTGCTATTCCTGTGGTTGGTAACTCACCCTATTAGCTTCGTTGGCCTCACGGATTTGCTTCCACATATCATCTAGACCGTTACAATCCTGACCCATTTCTACCAATGTTTTAGGCTGGAACCCGTCACTTGCCTCATCTGTTGTATTTGGCGCTATGATAGGCTCTCCCCTAGACTCATCGGCATTCGTGATTCTTTCCTTCGTTTCTACTTGTTCTTCTAAAGTTGGTTTGATAGAGGTGGGAGCTGGTACTTCATGCCAATTTGTAGGTTTACCAAGCGGGTTTTCTATCAAAGATTGAGTTGTTTTAATCATATTTCTACACATTTCCAACCTCTGTTTTTCTATTTCAGTATATGGATAAGTCATCTATCTTTTCTCTTGGGTTTGGTTATTTTTGAGTCTGGCTTCGTAAGCTTTTAGAAGTGCATCTAACTGCTCATTTACCTTGTCTGCCAGTATTGATCCTCCTGATCCCGCACTTTTGGGTTTTGCTATTTCCTTGGGTGCTATGGTTGTCGTAGTGTGCAAGCTTAGGCTAGCTAGATCCTCTAACCGCTCTAATCTTTCCTTTGTGTGTTTTAACTCCTCGGATAGAGTCGTTTGCTCTCGTTCTTTCCTGGCTTTCATACGCGCTTTTCTAGCTTTCCAAGTGCTTCTCTAATTTTTTGTTTTTGAACTTGGGGCATTGGTTTTTGGCTCTTCAATTATGGGTTCGTTTGTCATCCTTGGAGCTTGGGCTCGTGTCACTGCCTGAATAGGTATGATTGTCTCATTTTTTGACCCGCCACTAGAAGGCACTGCTTCGAGCCTGTTCAAGGTAGTTTTTTCTCCTTTGCTTGGGTTCGTAGGGCAATTAGGAATCAAGTGAGTAACTCCACACTCGGTGCGATATGCGTTGACTCTAATGATTTGATCATGAGGACAGTCTCTTAGCCAATGGTCTCCACCACACTTGTAGCAGGGTCCTTTAGGCTGTGGAGGTGCTCCTTGAGCTCCTCTTTGTTGGTATGCATGTCTCTGCCCGCCCATGCCTCCGTTGGCTATGAACAACAATGTTCGTTCATCCAAGCTATATCTTCCTTCCCCTGCTGCCTCTGCAGGGGTTGGTGGTCCTGAACCTCCTATCATGCTCCATGGTTCTGGTGTTGAGGGTTCTTCCGATGGATAATAGACAGGATTTGCAGCATATCCATTGGGATCTTCATAATATGCATGCGTAGGCACCAAAGCCTTCTCTTCTGATTTAGTTACTATTGGTGTGTATCTTATGACGATTGATCGTAATCCTGGTAGGGGTGGTTGTTGCCCCAACACTGGTTGTGGTATTTCTACACCTATAGGTCCTGGTAGGTTGCCTGCTTGATACCAGGGAATCGGTGGAACTTGAGGAGATGCTACCTGAGCTTGGGGAGCATAAGATCTCTCTCTCACATATCCCTTGTTATAATAACATTCCTCTGTGCCATGGTTTGTCCATTTTTGTTCAATAGCACACCACTTTGGCTGTTTAGCTTGGGGTTTGACATACAAGATAATCTTTTTTAGCACTTCCTCTACAAGCGACTCCTGGTTTACACCTACCTCTCCTTTCGGTGTTGTCTTAGAAGACTTGCTTTTGCTTTGTTGTGAGGATGAATCGTCGTCAAGATTCTTGAACTCACCCTCTTTGTAGACCGCACAGTTATCCATAAGGTAAAGAGACTCCTTAGTTAACTCATTTAACGTCGTGCTCCTCTTCATATGTAAGTCCTTCTGGAGATCTGTATTCCTTAGTCGTTGGATAAATATAAGCATAAGTCTGGACTTAGTTGGCAGTTCTTCCACAGGGAATAACTTAACATATCTTTTTAGTCGTAGAGCTGCCTTTTGCACAGATTCCCCGTCTTTCTGTTTGAATTTATGGATTTGTGAGACTGTATTATGAGCTATCCCCCTTTGTGAGAATTCCTCGATACACTCGTCAAACACCTCCTCCATAGACTCAAAGTCTCTATGCTCCACAAAGTCGAACCAAGTAGCAGCATCATCCTCTAGGGTTAGTCCAAACCCTGAAAATTGGGTAGGGAAATCTAACACCTCTTCAGCTCTAATTACACGCACAAAGGCCGCTACATGATCTCTCGAATCTCTGTTTCCCGTGTATTTCTTGTTTACCCATTTTTGCACTTGAGAAGGTCTAATTATACGATGGTCTACAAATCTCATCATTGGATCTCCACGTCCTAATCAATATACCTTCTCTGGTCTTCTGTAGTAGGCTGGTTCCTCTCCCAATGGTGCTCGTAAGCCATAATTTCTAACAGTTCTTGCAAGAGATGGTTCATCTCTCCGAACTCGTTCTATGGGTGGTCTTTGAGACTCTGTTGACCCTTGAGTTTTTGGCTTACTCTCTCCTTGGTACCGTGAATACAGTGGTGGTTCTTGTAAATCCCTTAATCCTCGTGTGGCCTGATAACCATCTCGGTTTTGGTCCTGTTCCAATGTTGCACTCCGTCGAAGCCATGCCTTTAATGATGGATGAGTTGCTGGTTGGTTTTGGTTGTTGAATGTCTGCGGTCGGGTAGGATGTGAGGTCGTGTCATACTCCTCTGAAAAGGGATTTGTCGATTTGCTAGGGGTGTAGGTGGCTCCTGGAACTGTTGCCTTTTCTACCTCCTCTGGGAGAATACATTGGTATTCTCGCCCATACCTATCAACAAAAATGATATCCTTCCCCATAGCAATTTCATAAGAGAATAAGTAAAGAACCTTATCTTTGCTTAACTCGTTTGGGTATGGTCCTTTGCAACGAAAGTAAGAAACTATTCCCCCGCTCTCATGTTTGTAAATTCCCACGTTCTCATTATAAGTTGAAACCCTGGTTGTTTTCTTATCATACATAAAAATCGCTCCAGGTCGATCAATGTTTGGAGGCGGTTCTTGAGTTTTTGAAACCATTTTCCCTTTCGCCACGTTATCTCATATCTGTTGTAATCTTTAGGGTTACTAACTATCAGATAGTGGTTCCCCTTTTTGTCCCAGAATCTATTTCCATCATCATAGACTCGAATTATCTCTAGTCTCTGAGCCGGTCTTTCTTCAATACAAATACACTTGTATCCTCGATAGTCAGAATAAACTAGGGCTCCCCTCGAGTTTGTTCCTTCTAAGAAGATCACAGTGAACTTGGAATCATTCAAAGGATTTAGGAAGGTGCTTCCTCCTAGCATTGGTCCATCATAGGTGAAACCTCCTAGCTTTTGACTACCCATCATGAAGAAGGATTTGTCTGATGAAGTGTTAGTATCACTACCCTCCTCAATAATCGGTGCTAGTGGATCTAACCTTGCCTGAGTTACACTCTCCTCAGTGGACACTAAGCTACCTTGGTCACCTGCCACCTTTTGGTCTCTAAGAATGTATCTTCTTGATCTTAAATTCATCAAACTTATCAATGCAATTTATCACAAATCCAACCACTTACCTAGCAAAGGATCAGTTTTCACACAACTTCTTGCCTTGCCGTTGAATATACCTATACACAAGCATTTAATTTCGGCAATCGAATCAAAGCATTTAACCGCTAGAGGTGATCTTAGTAATGATTGGTGTAACTGGAGAGTTAACCTCAACCACTACTATATGTTATACATTGCTGATGTTCTGGATTAGGTCTGCTAATCTGGAACTGTACTTCCCTCGGATGTTGGTCAATTTATCTAAAAAGTCTTAATTCTGTCTTTGCTCCGTCAAAAGGTCAAACAAGGTCCAAATTCACTTCTGAAAGAAGTTCTGGAACCCTTAAGCCAAATGGAACCTCAGTGTATAAGCTCAATCAAATTTTCTCTTCACTAAGCCTCAGTAGACATCCTACGCGTAGGATGTCTCCTGCTCTGTTTTGCCTGGATTTTTGCACTATGGATTCCCCTTGATGTTCTGAGTCCACAACTGTTTTTACTTTTTGATTTGGACACCTATAAGCTGGTCAATGGATCAGAAATCTGTTCCGACAGCCTGCAGTCTGATCAGTCAAATCAACTCCAATTTGGACCAAAATTGACTAGGAGGCTTGCCTCAGGCTATACAACACCCTGTTAGGCCTACAGTCAGTATCTGGCTTCAATTTCTTGCTTTAGATATTCTACGTGTAGCATGTCTCTTTGCTCTAAATGGCTTCAAATGCAAAGCACAGACTCCTCTTGAGGTGCTGATCACTTTGATATACTCAAAATTAGGTTTGGAGTGCAAAATCACACAGACGAAATCCTACGCGTAGGATGTCTTTTTGGTCTGTTTGACCCCAGACTTGGCCCATAGCTTCCCCTTGATGTCAGCAACCCAGTGGTATGCTTAGATTTTGGTTTGGATTTCAAAAGTCCGCAATTTTAGCTGTTCTAGCCTTTTTTAGTCAAAAGTGCTAAAGTCTGCTTAGAACCCAATTTTCTCACCCAAATGAGATGAAACCTCTCTCAGTCACTCAATATATCATGCAGATCATGCTCATACAGCCATCCTATGGTTTTGGTCTTAAAATAATGCCTTGGCACAATTTGGGTAGGATGTCTGGCAATTTCAGTTTATCTGGTCTTATCTTGTCAAGATATGGTCAAATTTCTACTTTCTAGGTGAAAATAGAGTAAAAACTACCTTCTGAACACACTCGTCAACTCAAAATTCCAAAATTCCCACTAGATTAGCCTGTAGACATCCTACGCATAGGATGTCTGCTGGCTTAAAATTAATTTTTTTCCTGACAGAAATGCTCCTGATGCTCTGCAGCTCTATCACAAACACTCACAGTAACTTTTGGACTTCACTTCAGCTTTCAAACACACCTTTGCATCTTTTACAACCTTGTGATGAATCTAACAAGCAAGTATACATGCATGAAGTGCTCTAGATCCTGAATCATGATGTCTTACTTACTCTACTCCTACTCCTCATGTGAAATGGTGCTAATGGTGTTTTGGTTGCTTCCTGGCCTCTCCGGACTATCAAGCTCTCCTCTCACCACTTCTATCACTCAAACTCCTCAACTCAACTAATACCTAAAATTATCTCAGTCTACCTAGACACACGCTCCCTAGACTCCCTCTAAGACCTAGAGAGTCCTCCACCCTCTGATCCTATCTAAATGTAAAACGAGACTCTTGGCAAGCTAAAGAATCCCTATCCTCAAGGACTAGTCTCGGTCACCTACCTAAGGTTTTTGTCCCCGGCAGTGGCACCAATGTTGGACGGATACACCGCGACAGACGTCAGCACAGCGAAAACTCACCTTACAAGATTTTTCAGCTAAGGACGAAGCTCGACCTGCAGGCGCGTGGAAGCAAGCATAGGGTGTGAACCTACACTCAACCGACTCCTAACTAATTTCTACAGAGGTCTCTACCCAATGTCTAAGCTACAGCCTTTAGGAGTGCATAAGAGGAAACTTCCTACAACACTTTCTAGATCCGAATACCCATCAAACAATCTCGAAACACCACAGAACTTGAAGGAGGCCCTACTAACACCAATAGGTCGCTCTACCTAAGGTCTATGAACCAAAATCCCAACCCAAAACACCTGGTGCAAAATCACGTAGGATGTCTAGCCGAAATTCGCAGGTCGTCATTTCTGAAAACTAAAGTGCCTAATGTGTAGCTCTACTCAATGCGACCATGTGGATATGATGCAATGCAAAATCAGACAACGTATGCTCACCAAATCACCAAATGAAGCTCGTAGATGAAGCTCGTAGATGAAGCTCGTAAAACCAGACCGTACACGCGCAATGTAGGTATTGGCGCGTAGCTCTCGTCGGGGGCAACACGTTGCACTTCTCCGCACTCGATTCTGACCACCGGTGTGCGCGTAGTCTCAAGATGAAGCTCTCACTCTCTCTCGTACATAGTACGCTCACTCACAGACTTCAAACTTTTTAAAATGACAAAAGGTTTTTCATTAAGGTCGAAAAGTGGTATAAATACCTTACAATTCTCAAACTGTAATGTTCCAATTTAACCATCTACTCAATCTATGTGTCAAAACTAGGATACAATTTGGAAACTTCTGTAGGCCCCAATATTTACAAAGGTGAAATGTCGGATTTTCTCAATAAATGAATAATTACAAAAAATATATATATATGTTGAGCAGTCATTTTTTGTAGGGTGTGTCCAGCTTCTAACACAAGTACTGAATGGTGACAAAAATCATTGACAAAAACATTTATTATTTATTGATTCGAATATTACATCATGGTCGATTGGTGTTTCTACGAATTAGATATTTGGGTAATGGGCGAATGGCTGACTTGACACCAAGGGATTGTACAATTTCCTTTGGGTTTGTCAACCCTTGACCTAGGCTCAAGGCGCAGTGGGAGAAGACCGAGCCTGGGTGTTTGCTTGTAAAGGCATACAATGCTGCCTCTTGATCCATCAATATACATTTATGAGCATTTAAGGTGAGAGAATATTCAGCGAGTATGCCACTTAATGCTTTACACTGTAGCAGCTCTGCAAAACCATTCTTGGAGAACTCTGTGTGAGCAACTCTAAGAATTGATTGCCCTAGATGGCTCAGGTAGTGCCAAAGAGAACTATCTCTACCCGTGGAGACGTTGCACGAACCTCCAGTACGCATTGAGAACTTATCAACATGATAAGCCGTCTGCAAAGCATTTTAATTGATATTAACAGTTGTAGTAAGGAATACTAGAAATTCTACCAGGTTTAGATTTATTTACCTCAGTTTCTTCATCCCTCTCTTCAAGATTTTTCTTTGTAAGATCGATGCTATATCAATCATCTCTACCAATTGCAATCAGTGGTTTGTGTGGATGAAATGCGCTCTCTGGTACGCTTTCATAGAAAGAGGCACATGATTTTATTTCTACTAGTGTACTTGCTACTGCTTGCACCAATTGTTGTTTGTTTTCACTAGGGAGGAAGGAGAGGCTTGCTGAGAGATCTTGCTCTTCGAAATCAATTTGAAAATTGACTTTCTCTTCCTTCCCACTGGGATCGTTCATGCCCGCATAGATAGCAAGCACTGCAAGTGACTGCCGGTCAAAGAGACAAAATCACAGAAGGCAGCACGGCTAGAGCGGCTAATGGAAAGTTTTAGAGCCGAAAGAGCCCTCAAGGGAGATTTGAGCAAGCTTTGGAAGCCGTCACTAGAAACCATGTCAGGATCATCCCAAAGGGTGCACAGAGACAGGTTTGAAGATTATATTAAGAATTTTGACATCCTGGATGCCACGGCAGAAAATATCCCAAAGTACCATTTACAGAAGCAGATGTGGATGAAGTACGAATGCAACTACTAGAAGAGCAGGAAGGCCAAGAGAGAGGGAGAAAGACGAAGGCGGACAGGGACTTCAAGAAAAAGCTGACAACTCCACCGTCCAGCCCGAAGTCCAGCCCACCGCCATCGCCACCTCCTCGTAGCCCTCCACAAACTCAACAGAAGGAGGAGCTAGACAAATCTGAAGATCAAGAAGATTCAAGGCAAGATTAGAGCCAAGAGCAAGAGCAAAAAGAAGAAGCTAAGCCCAAAAGTGAGCAGCCAGAGCCAAATGAAGCAAGGTAAAACATGTTTCTAGATCTACTAGCTGCTGGATATTCAAAAGAAGAGGCAGCCACAGTCGCATTTGACTTGGCAAGCACAGGGCCCAAAGAGCAGATGGAGAGCCTGCGACGGTTAATGGAGCTAAAAGAGATGGCCACTGATACAGTGGACCTGCAGCCACCCACCAATGATTGGGATGTGGTGATGACCAATCTAACCCGGCTCAGGGCACAATCAATGGCCACGGAAAGTGAGATGGCTAATCTCAAAGCCATTGAAGTGCAGATCAAGTCTGAAGTCGACACTCTACAAAAACAAAGCCAAAGGCATATAGAGAGAGAAGCAGAGTTGCAAGCCAGTCTGGCAAAGGCATTGCAAAGATGTTAGGAGATGGAAAGAGAAAATCAGGCAGCAGCTCAAAGACTACAAGGAGCTGAAGAAGAATACAGAAAACTCAGCAAGTCATTGACAGATGTAGAAAGGGAAAGGGACAACCTAACCCTACAACTTGCTGAAGAGTCCAAGGAAGTGGAAGCCATGCGGAATGCCAAAGAGAAGGCAGAGATAGAGCAAGAGGCTAGCCAAGATGAGGTCATTCAGCTCAAGGACCATATTAAAGTTAAAGATCAAACCATCCAACGGCTACGGGCATCTCTTGCCAGATTCAGAGCTACTAGCTCGACTCACACCACTTCAGAGAGTCAGCTTTATGAAGAACAAATGAAAGAGCTCCAAAAGGAGTTGAATTTAGAGAAAAAGCAGAGACTGATGATGGCCGAGGGGTCAGTTGTCATGCAAACCTGCATGGAAGAAGAGCACAAGGCAATGAAGAATGAGTTGGGAACCATCAAGAGAAAGCTCGAGGAGGTGGAGAAGATAAATGCCGATTTGAAAGACCTCCTTGTGAATATGGGAGAGCAAGCTGAAGCAAAAAATCAGACATTCCAAAAGCAAATAGAAGAGCTGAGAGGCCAACAGACAGAAGAGCAGTTCAGCACCGGGCCAGCAGGCATGGAAGGAATAGATTTAGAGAATGTTGCAGATCATGTGGACACACCCATGCAAGAGGAAATCCTTGTAGGACCCTCTCAAGAGCCACAAGATCTGACACAAGAAGAAGAAGAGAAGCTGCGAAAGGCCATAGAAGCAGAAATCAGAGACACGGCCAAAGAAGCCTTGGAATGGGAGCAGAGGGTCTTTAAATCAATGATGATTTAGAAGATAGATGCCAGCAACCTTCGACGTGAATAGCTACAGCCCTCTCTCCCATATCCTTTGCTAAAGTACGAAGCCGCAACAATCAACAAAAGAATCAGAGAAGATCCAATAGTGCCACTATACACAGCAGACATCTCCAAGTCTGAAGGGGTAAAGTTGATAGTCGACTCTCAACCCAGGTGGAGAAAGGCATGGCTGACAAAGTATCCACAGTACCTAATCCATCTGGTAGAGGCACCAAAAGTTATTAGAGATAACCTAAGTTTCTGCCCTCTACCAAGGATGCGGGCGTGGAAGGCCCAGGAGCTATTGCAAAGAAGCCAACCTACTTGGCTAAACTATCAGAAGCTGCCAGGCTTGAAGGCAGGTGAGAGAATAAGTGTTCAATACATGGTGAAAACCCTAACGGGCGCCATCAAATTGTTCACTAGCTCGCCTGACCTATCTTGCATAATCATGAGAAAGATTTGCAAAACACTTTTGGCAGTCTTTAAGACGTTCAAACCAGGCCAAGCGACAGACAGTATCTTCTTCTTTCAAGATACATACAGATGTGCATACGATCTATCTGGTCAGCCTTCCAAGGAGGTGATACATGCATTGTATCAAAGGATCATGTTTTTGCCATCCTATCACCTCCAGGACTTTGAAGAATCTTTCTACACCGGCTTCTTCACAATCAGCACTGACATATTCGGCCCGACACTACTGGCTCAACATGCAAGATCTGAGTCACTGCTCAAGATGAGAGAAAGCCTAAGATGAAGAAGCAGCTCAACAGCCATGTCGGGGATGACATGAGCAAGGAGGGGGGGAGTGTTAGAAGCTGGACACACCCTATGGAAAATGACTGCTCAACAGATTATTATTTTTTGTAATTATTCATTTATTGAGAAAACCCAACATTTCACCTTTGTAAATATTGGGGCCTACAGAAGTTTCCAGATTGTATCCCAGTTTTGACACTTAGATTGAGTAGATGGTTAAATTGGAACATTCGGGTTTGAGAATTGTAAGGTATTTATACCACTTTTTGACCTTAATGAAAAACCTTTTGTCATTTTAAAAAGTTTGAAGTCATTTTAAAAAGCGTACTGTGTACGAGAGAGAGTGAGAGCTTCATCTTGATGCTACGCGCACACCGGTGGTTGGAATCGAGTGCGGAGAAGTGCAGCGTGTTGCCCTCGACGAGAGCTACGCGCCAATACCTACAGTGCGCACGTACGGTTTAGTTTTGCAAGCTTCATCTACGAGCTTCATCTGGTGATTCGGTGAGCATACGTTGTCTGATTTTGCATTGCAGCATATCCACGCGTTTGCATTGAATAGAGCTACACATTAGGCACTTTAGTTTTCGAAAACAACGACCTGCAAATTTCGGCTAGACATCCTACGTGATTTTGCACCAGGTGTTTTGGGTTGGGATTTTGGTTCATAGACCTTAGGGAGAGCGACCTATTGGTGTTAGTAGGGCCTCCTTCAAGTTCTGTGGTGTTTCGAGATTGTTCAGTGGGTATTCGGATCTAGAAAGTGTTGTAGGAAGTTTCCTCTTATGCACTCTTGAAGGCTATAGCTTAGACGTTGGGTAGAGACCTCTGTAGGAATTAGTTAGGAGTCGGCCGAGTGTAGGTTGACACCCTATGCTTGCTTCCACGTGCTTGCGGGTCGAGCTTCGTCCTTAACTGAAAAATCTTGTTAGGTGAGTTCTCGCTGTGCTGACGTCCTTCACGGCATATCCGTCCAACAACTTGTTGTTTTATTTATATTGTCCAATAATTTCCATTTTCGCCCGCCGAGGCACACACGTACACAGAACTTCGAACATGCAGGCACTAGGCGGCCAGGAGGAGCGTCTCAGAGATAATTTTGCAAAACGGGGCGACGGGGGGGACGTACGGGCTCAAGAAGGGAATGTGACGCATCGGCGGCGGCGGGCGGGGTCAGAGGGTGCAAAAAAAGCCCCTGTGCGCAACGGTGCGCAGGGAGCAATTCTGCCAGTGGTGGAATTTCTCCCTACGCTCCATGGCACACAGGGGCTTTTTTTGCACCCTCCGACCCCGCTTGGCGTCGCCGATGCGTCACATGCCCTTCTTGAGCCCGTATGCCCCCCTCGTCACCCCGTTTTGCAAAATCATCTCCTAGACGCTCCTCCCGATCGCCCGGTGCCTGCATGTTCGAGGTTTTGTGCACTGCCTCGACGGGCGAAAATGGGGCCATGGTGGTTAACTTTAATTAACCATATCCAAAATTTCAAATACATATAAAAAACAATGTACAAATTAAAATTGAACAATTGCTCGGAATGGTAGACATTCGCCAGTTGATATTATAGAGAGATTACAAATCTCATGAAGAGAGAGTACATGGGATAGAGTACATCTTATGAAGGCATCCTTCATTTCTTAAATTGAGTGCTAAGGCTAAATCTGTATTTTTTGAAGTTACACGCTTTGCATGCGTCATACAGGAGACGCCATCTTGAAAAAGCTGCACCAAAATGTCTTCAGTGGCATCCTGTAAGTCCAGTAAAGCTGCGCGTCATATTCTTGTAACGGAATCACTCTATTCATCTATCATCTCTCTCACCACCCTAGAGAAGGCCGCTTATGGTATGATTGGCTCTGTGCTCTTTTGGTATTTCTTGATCTCACGCAGCACTGTGCCTGGCCTCCATCTTCGCTTTTTCTGTGTTGTTGGTGGTGGTGGAGGAGCCGCCTGTCTAGCCCATTGAGGAGGATCATCTTTGTATTTTTTCCTCCTCTCCTCTTGGGTTTGTTGCTCTTCTGGTGTCACCTTGTCCCTTTTTCTTTTTACACATTTCTTGGCTCTCTGAGGTATTTTTGAAGGCTTTGAGCTCCCAGCCTTTTCTTGTTGGGTGGTTGGAGCTCTATCTTCTCCATCCTTCTTCTCTGCCTCTGCTCGTGCTTGTAAGTTGGCCAAATGAGCTCTCTCGGCCTCAGCTCTCTGCCTTTCCTCCTGCTCTCTCTATCTTCTCTGCTCTCTCTGTCTTCTCTGATCTTCTTGTCCTGCCAGGGCTTCCTTTTCAACTGCCTCTTTCTTTTCCCTCTCCCTTTGTCTTTTCCTCCTCTTGGCCTCTTTTTCTTTAGATACCGGATCGCCTGGTATTACCTTGATTTCCACATGTGGAGTGGCGTGAGCACCAGTGGTTGTGGCAGGAGGCGATGGCGGTGGATTTTGAAGCGGACCTAGATATACCTATTCTGTTTCTTGTGTTTCTCTGCAAAGAGGTGAAATCGGTGGGGGATCTAGAAGAGGTGTGCGAGTGGCATGGGTTAAATCATCAAGACCTCCAAATATGTGTCGCATGTTGCTTTGATCATCTCGATTTGATGCTTGGGTGTTTGGAGCAGTCCGGGGCACTGGGTTATCCACTTGTGGTCGAGGATGTGGATTTGAAGCCGTGGATTTTACATGGATTTTTGAATGTGGATTTTCTGCGGTGTGAGTGGTTGTGGTGGTATTGTGCGTAGTGCCAGCCTGGTCGTGTGAATCGTCCATGTGGTGCAAGATGTGAGTGCATGTGCGTTTGTGCTCGAGTGGGTCTTCTAGAATGTGCAAACAAGAAATGAACTTCAAGTTGTGAGTTTTGACTTATATAGTACTAACTGTTTTTAAAAAAACTTAAAAACTCAATAATACCATTAAAAATCCAAAATAACTCCAAAATTGTCAAAAATTGTTACATGAAACCACTGATTGGGCATCAACAAATCACGTGGAATTACAATGTAAGCTTAATATGGGAATGGTTAGTGTCAGAAATTTATTGATTTTCCACCCAACGTCTGCCATATCGTCGCCTTATCGCCAACCACCGTCGAAATCGATCTTTTGCACTAGAATATGATTGTGATCGCCTCACGCTAACCACTTTCATTCTACATTTCAAGCTTCTTTGCACTCTAGTCTTCTTTCTTTCTCTTCCCGCTAAAACTCTGTAGAACCAATTGAACATTTCCTGCAGGGCATTGCTCTTTTTCCTCCCACCTCCATGCCTTGTATTTTTAAAATACACTGCTTTTGCTTGATAGTGTGAGCTCTCCATTCCTTGGCTACTCCAGATGCCCAATGAGCCGAATGTGTCGAGAAAACATGAGCTATGATCAAAAAGAATATGCTGCAAAAATATAAACCTTTAGTTCAAACACTGATGTTTTTTTTAATCCAAAGACAAAGTGTTCAACCCACCATGTAATGTGTTATGTGTGTCTCCCCCCATGCATCCACCATTTTCCCTGTGAAACTATTGATTACAAACTTTAAAGTGGATATCTCAGCAGAAATTAGATTTGGCTTTTCAAGCAAACGAAAAATATCATCTACAGACTGGCACACACGAGCACGCTTAATTCCTAGGGCTGCTTCGTTACCTCTGCAGGTGGTAATGTCACACACCTTTTTCCACAACTGAAACTCATTGGGACTTTGAGAGTTAGAATAGTCTGAAAGCATATGCCTAGCTTTACTACCACTCATACATATTTTATTAGGACGATCCTGTGTACTTCCAGATGCCTTCCTATCCTTTGATAGCTCTACTGCACCGCCATGAAGGCCAACGCTTGATAGAATAGATTCAAGTTCTCTGATACACTCTTCCCTTGTTTCTGCAGGCTCCATATTCTAAACATAATCAATATGGAGCATCAGCAACTTGTCAAGAATTCGTAGACGGGCATGAAGAGTGCACACATGCACATTTATCAGAGGATCAGTAGAATAGGATCCCAATTTGGATCATCCATGTCTGGATTAGGGGGTACACCTTGGTTACAACTGAGGATACCTTGAAACCATTGTTCGAGTGCTTTACCCACTGTTTGTGTAGTGGTCACACTTTTCGCAGAATTGATTGCAGCTTTGCCACCCTTACCCTTACCCTTACCTTTCGTAGAGTTGATTGTAGCTTTGCCACCCTTACCCTTACCCTTGCCCTCAGTTCCTAATGAGACTTTACTGTGGAAGCAATAAATGCATGGAAAGAGGGTCATTGCACCTTGCTTGCATCCTAGCATACACTTGAGAGTTTTCAAGTCTCCTACCAAATGCCACTCCACATGGAACATACCCAGACCTGAAACCTGCAATCGTTGTCCTTCTTGTTGTTGCCGAATGAGGTCAACAATTGGGGTGTCATTAAAATACCATTTGAGAGACTCATGTGTCTCATGTGGGAGATGAAAAGCTGCCAACCACCAAATATTCTTCTCGGATTGAACACCTAAACAGTTGTTTCCCTTCTTGCTAGCATTTATCTCAACATCAACGCCCACCAAGGCTCTGTTCATAAGCATAACGCTTACCCTTTCGAGCCGTTGACCTTTGACAATCTGACACTCATCAAGTTTCATGACAAATATAACTTTGCCATCACACTCTTCATGTGTCAACCCATAAAAGCTGATCATTGACTCCTCGAGCTTCAACAAGTCAACATAGACATTATTGAACTTGTTGTAACGAAAAGATTTGTTCTCTTCTAGTGGTAGGACATCCTCCACATATTGAAATCCACCCAACAAGCTTGCAACATCATTATTGGCGCACCTTTTTGCGATGCTAACACTGTATGGTGTTGGCAGCAACCTAAACAAACCTTTTTCTATGTGACCTAGTGTGGCAAGCCTATACAAAGCTTCATAGGCCTTGAAACTTATTCCTGCGTTGTCACACACCTCCATCATCTCCTGAGGTGAAACAATGTTCTTCAACTCATTGAAATACTTCTGGTGCAAAACTTTAGCAATGCCATCATTGGATGGCTCATCCAATAGCTCCACCAACTCCTTTGGTTTGATGATATGCTGCAGCAGAGTATGTCCGATCGTTTCAGCATTGGACTCGATTCACATCATCGTCCGAGCCAAGTTCCTACATATTGAAATAATATTACAGCAACCTACAAAAAATGTACGAAAGTATAAGCTTGCATTTGTATTCCTGCGGAGTTTGACGAATACGTTTCTTTCGAGCTCCACCGCTTGAAGATACCATAGACATCGCATGTCTCTTGCGCTTGCGAATGTGATAGCCCAATGGAATGTGTGTGTGATGATCAATTCACCGGCGCATATTACGTGCAGTGTGTTGTAGCTGAGCATAATTGTCTAGATGATGCTCTTGCTCCATTTTTTGATGCTCTACCTTTGCAATAAGCTTTGACATCTCGTCATTAAGCTGCTTCATCTTCTCATTGGATTCCTCTCTGACTTGCTGAATGTCTTCCACGTACTTCTCTTGCAATGAAGAATAGGAAGCACAAAGATTTTTTTTGCTTCTCTTTCATTGAAAAAAGTTGAATGTAATCTCCAACAGTAGCCAAACAGTCCGTCTCTCCCATCTCCAATAAATCGCAATAGCTGAGTGAAATTACGGAAAGGTGGTGATGCATTGGTCATTGGATCACAAGGGTAAATATGGCCATCAACCCATAAGTTGATTGCCTTGCATCCATGGTTCCATAGCTGGTCTCCAACACTGGGATTAGATGTGCCAAGTTGCACAGTTGCATACTCCTGCTCTAAATTAGCGTTTAATCGATATCGTTTTGATTTGTTAGTAATGTCTTGCAGTGGTGGGGGATTGAAGGACATTGTGTTAGTTAATCAAGCAAATTAGTGAGAATGTGTAATGGTGACTTCTACAAGCAGGTGAAGGTGGCTATGGAGGAAATAAGTGGAGAGCACTCAGAGTTAAGAGAAAAAGATTATGTTGTGGAGGGAAGAAAGAGAGGGAGTGCAACTCAATCTCTTTTGAATTCGAATTGTTGATCATGACTGTAGAGAGAGAAATGTTGCAGCACACAAAGGTAATGGAGTTTTCCATTGCACTCAGCTGGAGCTGGAGTGGGAGAAGCATGAGGGGGAGAGAGAGAGAGAGAGAGAGAGAGAGAGAGAGACGATAAAGGAAGAGAGAGTGGGAGAGAGGACGGATCTGCAACCTTGGAGGATCTGCACTTTCTCAGAAAGAGACAGCCAAGAATGTTCCTTAATGATTGGAAGAGGAGGTGACATGAGAGAGAGAGAGAGAGAGAGAGAGAGAGAGAGATTTGGCTCACGTTTTAGAGAGAGAATGTAGTGAGAGAATGTGAAAAATCTGCTTTTTTGGCCGGGGGGGCTAAAAAGTGCCTCCTTTGATGAGTTTTAAGTGAGAGAGAGTGTTTTATATGTTAGAGAGAGAAGAGGGGTGGGAAGGGTGGGAAAAAGACATTTGAAAATTCATTCACCCCCCTCTCTTTTGGATTACTAAATAAACTATTTTCAAATTCAAAATATGGAAATGGCTTTTTTTTAAATCTCAGCATAGGCCTTTTTGCCCTCTCTTTTAGGCTTGGTCAAACTTGGCTTAAGATTTAAGCATTCCCTTAAACTTCCAAATAAAGAGACCCTCCTATACCCCATTCACTTCCTAATGCTTGAGTGTAGCCTGAGCTAGATGCGAGTTGTTTGTTGTTTTCCAAGAGATTGACAACCTCTTGTAGCCTCTTTGCACTAGTCGAGTCATCTTCGTCCCATAGATTGACAATTTAATCGTGGTTCTCGCTACATCTGCAATAAGATAGGAGTGAGGTTAGATACCCGTACCACAAGAAGGAATAAAACCAAAAGATATAGGTGATGAGTACATGGAGCTTGAGGACAATGAAGACTGAAGGAGTGCAAATGGTGACAATGTGCAACAATGTCCTATGCCCCGAAGATCTACAAGAGTAAGTAGACCTCTAGAAAGGTTTGTTCCTTCCTTCAACCATCTCTTGGCCTTAGATTCTGGAGAGCCAAAATCATATGAAGAAGCTATGCAACACAAATCCAAAGAATAATGGATGAAGAGCATGCAAGTGGAGATAGACTCATTACATCACAACCAAATATGGGAGTTGGTTGAGTTTCCTAAAGGTAAGTGGGCATCACAAAAAAACTGGGTGTATAAGTTGATGGAAGAAGAAGTTGGGAAGAAAAGGTACAAGTTTAGGCTTGTGGTAAAAGGGTTTTCTCAAAAGAAAGGTATTGATTTCAATGAGATATTTTCTCATGTTGTAAAAATAAACTCAATTAGACTTTTTGTAAGCTTTGTGGCTGATCGTGATTTAAATCTTGAGCAAATGGATGTAAATATGGCATTCCCTCACGGTAAATTAGAGGCAAAAATTTACATGCTTCAACCAAAGGGATACAAAGTAAAAGGTAATGAGAAAATGGTTTGCAGATTAAAGAAGAGCTTGTATTGTTTAAAGCAAGCATCAAGATAGTGGTACTTGAAGTTCGATCAATGGATGTTGTATCACGGATTCAAAAGATGCAACTTAGATCACTGTGTCTACACCAATAATTTGGGACATGGGAAGCTCATCATCTTAATGTTGTATATTGATGACATGCTGATTGCAAGTACTAGCATGTACTACAGCAAAGACCTAAAAGAGGAGATGTCTAAATCTTTTTCAATGAAATATTTAGGTGATTCAAAGTGGATAATTTGTATGGATATATCAAGGGATAGGGAAAAAAAGACAATAAAGATGTCTCAAGAGGATTACATCAAGAAGGTACTAGAAAGGTTTGTAGGGCAAGATACAAAATCGGTTTCTACACTTTTGGCTAGTCACTTTAAACTAACCCAAGATATGTTTTGAAAGGCACAAGAGTAGATAGCATATATGTCTAAAGTTCCATAGGTTGCAGCCGTAGGTTCCCTAATGTTGTATGCTAAGGTCTCGACAAGGCCAGACATTGCATATGTAGTGAGAGTTGTAAGTAGATTCATGGAAAATACATGTAAAGAGCACTAGCAAGCTTTCAAGTGGATACTTAGGTATCTTAAAGGGACAACAACAAATGCTTTGTATTTCGTAGGACTCATAGTTTCTTGCAAGGGTATGCTGATGCAGATATAGCAAGTGACAAAGATACTTGAAGGAGCACTATTGGCTATGTCTTCACGATTGGAGGCACAACAATAAGTTGGGCTTCAAAGCTGCAGAAATGGTCTCACTTTCTACCATGGAAGCAGAATATGTAGCAATGACGGAGGCAAGAGAAGAGATTTTGTGTCTTCACAGATTCTTGGATGAGCTTGGATACAGGAAGACAACTGGGTCTTGTATAGTGACAGTCAAAGAGTCATTCATTTTGCAAATAATTCAGCCTTTCACTCAAGAAAAAAGCACATTGAGGTCAGATATCACTTCATATGCACTCTTTTGGAAGAGGGACAACTAAATCTAGGGAAGGTGCACACAAGTGAAAATGTTGTTGTAAGGACATGGGTCCTACGATCAAGGCCACCGGCACAACCGGACACTGTGGACGCTAGGGGGATATCCTCACCAAGCTATTTTTAGTGTGTGTTTACCATGGCCAGTGAGGATATCCCACCTACACACACTTTTGATTTTGAGCATGTAGATCAAAATTAGGGCACCATGGGTGCTGCTGACACTAATATGCATGATGATGATGATCTAGGAGATCATGGGCTTGTAGATATGTTTTTTTTCAAGGCTTTGGAACATCACTAAAGCGTACTTGAAAGCAACCTCTCTGTACGCAATGCAAATGCTACCAATTGTATGGAGTTACTTGTGAAATTTATGAATTCACAGACGGCTCAAGGAGCCACAAGTGGCACGGTTCAAGGGAACCAAGCTCGCACAACTCAAGGAGTACAAGAGACAAGTGTTACAAAAGATGCAGAAGGTAGCAATGCATTACTTAAGAATATCACCATTCTTGAGTTTCACGGGAAAGAGCGTGATTGCAACAAGGATGCAGTCAATATGTTCTTACAAAAATGGAGTGATATTCATAGATTGAGACACGCCCTGGATATAAATACAACTGTGGACTATCTCTTAAAGGCAAGGCCTATAAGTAGTGACATTTCCAATAGATGCTCGTCCTCCATCTTGGGCTACATTTCAAGCTTCTTTCTCCAAAGAGTTTTTGGACTCTAATGAAGAAGATAAGAATTGGTTAGCATGGGATGCATGCCTCATGTATGGCCTCATATTAAAACTAGAAGGTCTAGATGAATTCCAAAAGATACGGGGTTTTAATAGGAGTCTTGAAAAAGACTATCGTCTTCATGTCAAGACGCAACATCCAAAAACTTTGGAAGAAGCCATCAGTCATGCCCAAAGATATGATGATGACCAAGAGAGGAAAGGAAATGTTCCCTACTCTAAGAATACTTTTGCTAAGAGCAATGTGGCTAAAAGCCAATGGCGAGGTAGATCTCCCACACATTCCAAGAGGATTAAGAGACAATATACCTCTCCATGCCCACAAGTGGCTAAGAAGCCTAAGCACTCATGAGATACTCCACGTGGGTCTCTCATCACGATTGATTTTCAGCATCCAAAGAAACACAATTTGTGTTTTAGATGTCTTTTGGACCAGCATAACAAGAAAGATTGTCCTCTTTTGCAAGGCAAAGAAAAGTCCATGCACACGGTGCAACTCCTCACATTAGATTCATCTCCTAAATATTGTGTTGTACAGGTTCTTCATGTGGAAGAAAAGCACAAGTGGTGTGTTCCTGCTTCAATGTGGCAGTCCACCTTTGGCCCCCATGATTTGATTCGCATGCATGGCACTATTAACGGACAACGTGTTTGTATTTTAGTGGATAGTGATGCAACTCATAACTTCTTGAATTATAATCTAGTCAAGAAATTGAAGTTTGCACAGACTCCCTGCTCTCACAAGTATGTGGTGGAGCAGATGTCTAGGAATGATAAAGAAGTATGGGACAGGGTAGTTCAGGGGGTTGAGCTTATTGTTCAAGATCATACAATGACCCTTGACTTCCAAGTTTTGAACATGAACCGTGTTGATGTAATTTTAGGACGGGAGTGGCTGTATGGTTTAGGAAACACATTGCACACTAGTTATGAACACAACTCCTTATCCTTCATGGCCAATGGTAAACATGTTCTTTTGCTTGGTGAGAAAAATATACCCTCTGCACCTCTTATATGTACAGCCGAGCTTTCTATTTTGTAGACAACAGATTTAATAGATGAAGTCTTTTTGTGTTACTGCTTGTCTCCAAGTCTTGTGAATTCGCAAGAGCAAAGTGCGGTGAATTCTAGTAATGGTATGCAAAGTGCAAAGAATTCTAATGATAAGCAAAGTGTTAACAAATCTTATTTGAGTGTCACAATAGTCCAAGTGCTAGTCATCCAGGTATTCGTAAGACGTATGCCTTAGCTCAATGGTAATTTTATTGGTCGGGCTACATCATGATGTTCAAGAGTATGTACTAAACTTCCAACAGCTCCAAGCTAATAAGGCAGAGCGCCTCAAGGTAGGTGGCCTTTTACATCCTTTAGAGATTCCACAAGGTAAGTGGGAGAGTATCTCTATGGATTTTGTAGTAGGAATGCCTACTACAAATCATGGCCATGATGCCGTTTGGGTAATTGTAGACCGTCTTACCATGATGGGTCAATTCATTTCCACTAAGACTACGGTTAAGACACCGGAATTAGCACAGCTATTACTAGAGCATATATATAAACTCTATAGTCTTCCAGCTAGTATCATTAGTGATAGAGATCGAAAGTTCCATAGTCACTTTTGGAGAGCTGTGTTCCAGAAGTTGAAAACTAAACTTAATCTAAGTACGGCCGATCATCCAGACACGGATGTTCAAATAGAAAGAGTTAATCAAGTGCTAGAGGATATTCTACAAGCGTACGTTAGCAAGAAGCAAACCAATTAGGAAGACTACCTACTTATATTGGAATTTTCGTATAATAGTTCAAAGCATGTGACTACAGGGTTTAGTCCATTTATGCTTATGTATGGATTTCAACCTAGATCACCCATTATGATGGGGTTGGCTAAGGAGAAGATACAACAAGCAAAGGATTTTCTCCAAGACCACTTTGACATGCTTCAAGTTGCTCGACAAAATGTTAAGCAAGCTCAAGATCGATATAAGAAGTACGCAGATGAGCATCGTCGTCTTGCTACTTTCGAAGAACGAGACAAGGTTTTCCTCAAAGTTTTGGAGCATTCAAAAAGTCTGAAGACGGGAAAAGATGCTAAACTTTCACCACGCTATTGTGGACCGTTTACCATTCTCAAACGTAAAGGTCAAGTGGCCTATAAGTTAGCTCTTCCAGAGCACTCACGAGTTCATCCTATTTTTCATGTGAGCCGTTTATGAAAACAACTAGGACAGAATGATAATGTCATTGACACAGGTGTGCTAGTTGACCTTATCGAACCGCCAAGCATCCCTCATGAGCCCAAAAAGATTTGGGATTCTCATGAGCTTCGCAGTAGACATTCATTTTTTAGGACAAAAACGACTCTCCAAGGGGGGGGTAATGTAAGGACTTGGGTCCTACAGGCAAGGCCGTGTGTACGGTGGGGGGAGGCTATAAGATAGCATGGTTGACTGGAGACTAGCACACGCATTACCACCACCCCTTCACCTGCAGACATGTTTACAAAGGTAGTCAACAAGAAAAATTTGAGCTTTTGCTCATCTTTAATTGGCATTTAAGAATAAGAAGCCCGGATGGAAAGCAGTCACAGGTTTGGTGAGGAGGTCAGTCTCCATGTGGGAGATTGTTAAGTATGGAGCTTGATTTACCTCTTGTAATTTTTATTATTGCACATTTATAAGGACCCCATTATGGGGAGAAGCTATCATGCATGAGAAAAATCACGCGTCTGAATATTCCTTTTTGCTGTAATATTATGTCCGAACGGTGATGAAAAGTGGTCAAAAAACAACTGATCGATTGGCCGGTTCACCAGTGGCTGGTAGTCAATGGCAGGTGGCCGGTGGCCGGTGGATAAAAGTCAATGCCTAATGCACCATCTTCAAATTCAATGGCTGGTGGAAAAATTCAAGACCGGTTTGTCTCTCAAGCGCGGCCACACATGGACGCATTAGAGATTCCTGTTTGGACTTGTCTACACAAGGGTGGCTACACATGGTTGCCTCTCATGAGAGAGAGAGAAGCTCTTTTGACCTATAAAAGGAGGCTTTTTCTACACACATTTGGGATTGTGAAGTTGATGCAACAAGGTGGGTGTGAGGTGGTGAGAGTGAAGCAAGGTGGGAGCTCTACTAAGGGTATAATCCCTTTGTAACCTACTTCTTGTTTGAAGTACTAAAGACATTGATTGGCTGCTTTCTCGTGGATGTAGCCCACATTGGGTGAAAGGCGTATATTGTGCTCTCTCTCTCTCTCTCTCTCTCTCTCTCTCTCTCTCTCTCTCTCTCTCTCTCTCTCTCTCTCTCTCTCTCTCTGTGTGTGTGTGTGTGTGTGTGTGTGTGTGTGTCTTTACACATTGATGTAAAGACATAAATTTTCAGAGTTATGGAAGGTGTTTCTATAGCAGCATTTTTGAAGTGAATAGGTTCATGAAAGTCGACTCTCATCTCTTATTTCACATACAAGGGTTCTTATTCTTCCACAAGGTCCACAATCATTATGGAAAAATGATCCAAAATCTCCTAAGTGTGGAGATAGCAACAAAACCACCCAACCAATGACATCGGAAACCATGATCATGGCATACTTGGTATCATTGCAAGAGACTGTAAACAAACAAGGCGAAGACTTATGGGCACTTGCAATGGAGAATGGCACACTAAGGGTACTTGTGGTTGAGAATGAGAATCTCAAGAGGACACAGAAGGATCATGTAGAAATCTAGTGGAGGGATCATCATCAAGACTCCCAAGGGTGAGGTAATCTTTTCTAAATCTTACAGCCTTGATTAAGTAGGGAGTAACAATGAAGCAGAGTATCTGACTCTTCTCTTGGGACTCAAGAATTGCATCAAATTTGGAATTGATCATTTGATTGTGAGGGGTGATGCCCTGACAGTGATCAAGCAACTTTTAGGGATGTGGCAAGTTAAGAATGATGGTTTTCTGATATCAAAAAGCTCTCACATTAGTTTAAGGTGATACAAATCAAACATATAACAAGGGATTCAAAAAAGAAGCAGATGAGCTTGCTCGTAGCAAGCTAGTAGTCATGGTATCCTCTTTGCAAATTAACGAGGGGCTATACGAAGTCAGAGAGTCTCTCTCTCGTTGAGAATTTTATTTTTTAAAGTTCAATGCACCACTCACCTACCAACCTTATAAAAGAAAATTTTGCTGAATAAAACCAAAATATATACTTGCTTGGGAGAAGATCTGCTGATGTATGGGAGGGACGGAATTTTAAGAAGGGTACCCTTTAAGGAGGAGATCGGGATCATCCTCATGCAAAGTCATGAAGAAGCGAGACATCAAGGTAAAGCTCAGATCATTTTCAGAATACTTAGAGCCGGCTTTTGTTGGCCCTCACTAGTAAGGGATGTTTATTATTGGTTTGAAACGTGCAAAGAGTGTCAAGTTTATGCAAATAGGAGACTCACTCCTAAACCTCAAAATTCCATTCTCTCTTTTGATGCTTTTATGAAGTGGGGGATGGACACTGTTGGGCCAGTCCCTAAGTCCAACAATGGAAAGTGGTTTATCATTGTAGTGGTTGACTATCTCACTAGACGGGTGGAGGCAAAACCTCTTAAGGAAATTAAGGCTCACAAAGTAGCAGCTTTCTTTTATACCAATATTTGTTACATGTTCGGTACACCCATGGTAATTATTTCAGACAAGGGTCATGGATTTTGCGGAAAACTCATTTAGCATCTCACTTCCATTCTTAAGATACAACACAGGTTCTCCTCCCCCTACTACCCCCAGTGTAATGGCTTGGTAGAGAGTGTTAATGGGTAGCTTGTCAAAATTCTCTCTAAGTATGTGTGGGAGAACCCAACTGATTGGGATAATCATTTGGAGAAGTGCTTATGGGCTTATAGGACCTCATTTAAAGTCTCGGTATATTTTACTCCTTTTGAGTTGGTATATGGGAAGGAAGTTGTCCTACCCATCTAGGTGCAACTTGATGCCTTAAGGCTTCTGCACTAACTCCAGGGCTCTCATCAACAAAGGATGGAAGAAAGGATCCACACCTTGAAATACTCCAGATGGACAGAGAGAAAATCTATAGACCACTACCTTCAAGCAGCAAAGAAAAGAATCAAAAAGGTCAACTCCTCCTCACCTACAAAGTCCGTTGCTAAAGGTGACCTAGTTTTGAAATATGACTCAAGGCTTGATTTTACATTCCAAAAGAAGTTCAAAGATAGATGGCTTAGACCTTACAAAGTTTCCGAAGTCTTTCCAAACAGCACCTATCAATTACAAAGGCTTACAGGAGAACCTCTCCCTTTTAGAAGGAACGGCTATCGGCTTAAGCTATGATTCTCAAGGGGCTTGGTTCCCGATATGCACTTACTTATAGTTGAGCATATATGCTCAACCTAGAGGGTGGGAAAAAGATGATGAGTTTCAGGACAATTTGTGAATATTGTATATACAATGTGATAGCACTTGTAAAGAGCTTTCTCATGTGGTTGGCATTAGACAACAGGGATTGAAGCTGTGAATAATCCGTAAGAAGGACGGAATGGATTGTATAGCTATGGTCTAGTTATGGTGTTTTTGTAAAAATCTTAGATCGTGAAATTTGGTTTTCTTTAGGCCCCCTGATCTGTGCTTAGTGGCAATTAAGCAGTGGAGTATTCCGTGCTCCCTTGAGTTCTTCACCCATTCACAATGGTACCATCTCCGGCATGGAGCTACAAAGTAATACTCATAGTTATATTATGTTGGTTAACATGGGAAGGCCAATCTTAATGAGCCTGCCAAATCACATCTTAGGAGCACCCTCTTGGTTGACAACTATGGACCGACGTTTCTTTATGGTTATTTACTAAGCTTCTCCTATTGATTTCATAACTGTCGATCAAGGATTTTCATTGCAATGGTGGAAACCCTCCCTTTTTTAGTTTTATTTAAGGAGTACTTTTTTAATAAAAATGTGTATACAATCTCTTTAGGGGAATGGCGTGCATGTGGGCTGACATCGGCAAGAAAAGGAGGCGGTGTGTGTATGTGTGTGTGTGTGTGTGAGAGAGAGAGAGAGAGAGAGAGGGGGGGGGGGAGAGTGGTGCCAAGCTGACCATGGAGGCCATGCTAGGGGCTTCTCAAGGCTCCCACTTGCAGAAGCCTATATAAAGGAGGGTGCGGGGTCACAAAGAGAAGGAAGCGCTGCAGGTGATGAGCAAGAGAGAGAAGCCAGCGAACGTGATGTATAAGGCAAGGGGGTGGCCTTAGTGAGTTGCAGGTTGGGGCACCAGAAGCACTATAGAGCCGAGGAGAACCACAGAGAGAGAGAGAGAGAGAGAGAGAGAGCTATCCCAACACTGCTCGCACCACCTGCAGAGGAGAGGAAGGACCTTCTAGTGTGCATGGGAGTGGAAAGAGCCACTAGAGTGAAGCCAGGGCGGCGGGCTCTAAAAGCTCTGCAAGGAAGTTTTTAATTTTCTTTGCAAGAAGCAATGCTGCACCTATATGATGTTTTTTTGTGAAGCCCTAAAATTTGCATGTGCTCTATAAATTATCTAGTGGATATAAAAGGGTCATGTAAATATTGGTTTGCTCTTGTGAATCCCTACATAGGAATAGAACTTGGTTTAAAATTTTCCATGAGCTTCCCAAGTTTGGAGGCACCAAGAGAAATTTTAGTTCAATAACTTGTATCAAATTAGGTAGTGGTCTTTATTAAATGTGTACGTATTTACGTTAAGCCCACATGATAAGTACATATATTATAGGTGATCTCCAATATATAGAAAACAATCCTCAGAGAAAAATGAATATATTGAGTGTTCAAAAATTCATCCTTTGTAAACAACCTAGAGGTTCTTGCCTATCCTAATGGCAGGCATCCTATTGATTGTTTGAGAAAAGCATCCTCTATAAATAGTGTATAGGTTCTTGCCTTTCCTAGTTGCACCGGCATCCGCTTTGACTGGCCTACCAAAACTGACATCAATAGGTTACTCCCAACGAGAAAATCAAATTCTCATAGATGGGGAGTACATAAGCAAACCCAACTAAACAACATAAAACTTGGTGTGCAATTGGCCTCAAAGAAGGATTTCCTTGGTAATATTTTATAGATGTTAGATGAAGGGATAGAGGCGAAGCATGGTATTTTCTAATTCAAAGGGACATAACTATCCATTTCATTTTTATCTAAAACACTTCTTGCAGAATGCCACACGTTGTTGAGAATGTAAGCATAGTTGATTGCATCCAGAGAGAATCCTACTCTATGGTTATATGCAATCAAAAAGTCTACTCTTATCTTTTTTTTGAGCTCGTATCCTTCAATAAATGCATTCCAAAAGACTACATGTGGAGAGACCCTGAACCTACACTCTATGCAAATAGCAAAGTCCCCAGACCCACAGCCCCTCCCTTATTAGGGACATCTTGCAAATATTTTGATTCAATGGATGATATTACAAAATAAAATGTCATCTATATCAACAACTTTTGGAATATCTTGGTTATTATGACGTAGCTATCATAGAGCATATTTCAACTACTATTAGGTAATAGCACATTAAAGAGAAATCAACAATATCACATGTAAAATATGGTGATATTTACAGAATAGAAGCTCATATATATCAACAACTATTGGAAGATCTTGGTTATTATGCATTGGAAAGGGGAAAATGAGAAAACCACTAGCACACAATCTGAATACCTCTATATAGCCCAGTGATTTCACAAACCCCTATCCCCTAGTAAACACACACCTAGACTCCCGATCTGTAAACAACTGTTGTCCGTACCCGGTCCCGACAAACCCCCACTACACACACTCGATCACAAAGCATATCATCATGGCTTCAAAATTAACCCTTCAGTGCACCTTTCTCTATATATAGGCAATTCAAAATTGATCAATAACCTCAGACCTTTGCAAATATCTTAGCATACACCCAATTGATGCCAAGCCGACATCCACCTTGCATACTCAATACCCACACAAGGAATACAGACACACAATACACAAGTAGATAAAGATGACATGAATCCGGGAGTAGAGCAAGGAAATATCCTGGAAAATCCTTCCGAAAGTGTATACAATAGGAAGATGTATCTCCTAAATCGACGCGACCTTGATGAGCATGGGAAGCCTTCCCTTCTTCCTAGTGTGTACCACCCTTCAAAAACAATTTGAGGCAGACCCTTTAGTTATACTCCCTCTAGAGATTCCCAATATTCAACGATTTTTCCAGAATCGTTCAGACATACTCCCTCCCTTGATCTCCCAATCTTTATAGCTCCACCCTGTTGGTACTCGCTGCCTCTTGACTCTTCAAGACCCTCCTCACGGCCCTGCACATCCACAAGGAGTTTTGTCAACTTTCTCACTTTAAGTTCTCACTTTGGACTTTTATGTAACCTTCTTTCACACGTGATACATGCTTTCTCTCATAAGAAAAGTTCTGAGTTTTATTTTTCCGATAATCAAAAAAATTATTCTCATGTTAGAAAGGATTTCTCATAATTTATCTTACATGCGAAATTTTTCTCACATATGAATGTATAACCGTCCACACATCTTCATTTTTCCAATGTGAGCAATTTTCTCCTATGATAATTTCATGTGAGTCTCCATATTTCCAACCTCAAATTTTCACATATGCAAATTTTTATCAATTAGACCTTATGTCTCCAATGTGTGAAGTTTTTAAATATATGAATTTTCAATCACAAGACTCCATGCTTCCAAAGTGCTATTCACATATAAGAAACATATGAGCGTATTCATGCCCTTATCTTACCTCTAGTCTCACCCCAAGAAACCATTCCTATAAAGCCATTTCAAAGCATTTTTAAATTGTAAAAATGCACACAACTATTATACATTTACTTGCATCAATTAGCAATGTGACAAGCATGCCCAAAATGCATACATACATATTTGCGCCACATTAACATTGTCTAACCCTCCCCTGTAAAATCCACATAGAATGTACACAACATTTGCTATTCATGAAAACCATGCAAGGAATCACTTCTTACTTCTATAAAAAGAGGTATATTAGTGTGGGTATCCATCCATGGTAGTGACCCCTCAACCATGCCATAAATTGATACCTCCACGAGCATCAACGGTACTGATATTCTCAAGAGCGTGGACAACAACAAACTTGTTGCAATAAAAATATTGCCACGATCAAGCTGGCTGACTAAGATAGATCATCAAATTCATGTAATAGATGGGGTACATCAACCAACATCAGTTATGATTTTGAGAACCAAAGTCATCCAACAAATGGTTTAGATAGATGGTCAAAGTCGACCGTAAGGCAAAAGAGCATTTGAAATAGCATGTATTGATTGTCCCATGAGGAAATACTTGTACCACTAAGCAACCGAAACATAATTCAACTAAACTAGAAAAGGGCATCGCATTCTTGAATAACTATCTCTTGGAAACAAAGCTTGACATTTTCCAAAACTTAAAAGAGTGTAATGAGAGAGTCACCTTAATTTCATTTGATAGGCCCTAACTACAACATTCTAGGTTGCAAATATGAGAAACACCTAAAAACTTGTGTTAAGCACTCACCAAAATATATAGCTCGTAGGAATTTCATTTCAAATGAAAAATTTACTTTTTTCCCTAAAGAAGAGCATCATAAAACTAAAGCATTGAGCTTGTAAATCTCATCAAAAGAGAAGTTTTCAAATATTTTTCTCTTGGTTACAGCCATCTCAATATGCACGGCTATCATAAGCTCAAATAACAATAAGCCAACAAAAAACATTGTAGCATAGTTATACACAAAGAGCATGACCCATTTATTAAACTTCAATAGCTAAAGATAATCTTGGGTCCCGATATCACTTGTAGCTTTGAATGAACTTCAAATAGCTCCAGCTCCTATTAAAACAACAATTTCACATATAAGTATAGTTAGCGAGTTGGTACTAGATATAATAAAAGTAAATCAAAAGTGTGGTAATTTTTTTATTGCAAGGAGAGAAATACAAAATGCCAGTTAAATTAAGCAATGACTTTTTACAAATCAAACATATTATACTACATACTTAACAATGTACATAAATAAATTAAAACATCACACCTTGCATGACCTTGTAAACGTGTTTCCAATCCACCCAAGCTTGTCCAAGATGTTCACCAACCCAAGCTAGAAGAGCCCTTTTGCGTTCAAGCATTACAATTTGATGTTTCAGAGTACCTTGCAAGAACAAGATCTCCTCTCTCGAGCCATGGGGGGATGCAACCCACCTTTCCTGGAAGTAATAGTCTTTGGCGAACTTCTGAGCCACTTGTCTCGTAGAGTATCTCTTTGTCGTCGTTCGAAGCAGGAAGCCAAAAAAAATTTATGCTGAATACAATTGATGGGCTCAACTATAAGTTCACAATTTCGTCTTTGACTTCTCTGAATGACATGCATTCCAGTAATCTCATAACAATAATCAATGCTATCTAGTAGGCACTCTATCACTGCAAAGACATTTACATCTCCTCGCTACTGATGGGTGAATAATTTCTTTAAACACCCGCGCGACATAACCTCTTGTCCTTCACTCCCACTACTACCTCGAAGAAAAACTACAAACTCACCAATCATGTATTTTACGTTATTCAGAAATATCTTAGGATAAAAAAAAGCACTTGTTCGAATTTGATCAAGAGTGAATAAATGTCCATCTTTTCGTGCCCAAAAGTCTATCAGCCCTTTCTTTTCTGTGGCATTGAGATCCAAAGGCTTTGGTCTCTTAGCCCCAACAAGTACTCCTTTTCTCACGATCATACTTTGATATGGACATGAAGGAGCACGAAGACAAGAATCCCACACTTCATTAGCCTTCTGCTCTGAAGATGTGTGAAATGCACAATTTTTATGCATGTCGTAGCACATTTCTCTTGCTATATGTGATACACCTTCTGGCAAAATCAAGCATGAGTACACAAGCTGCATATCTCTCACAGCACTAGTGACGCCATCCTTTTCAAGATATAGTTGTTTGTAGACTTGTGTGCACAAGACCCGACTGTGAAACTTGTTGTAAGAGAGTTCATTTGACTTGTTATTAGTATGTATACTTAAATATCTTGAAATAGCACGTTCATGCGAAAAGCACCATGTAACATCATGGGATCCATGGCGAATGATTTCATCCAAAATTTCACTATTTCCTGTTAAAAAAAATATCGACACTTAAACATGTTCAGAAAGAGAGTCACTATAAATAAGATAAACACCAATCACCAAATACTTATAAGTATACCTGCAACATGCTCCAAAGGAGAGGAGTTTGCCCCATAATACTCTTCTGACAGAATACGCCAAGATAATAACAAAGAGCGACATACATCAATATATATCTTTGTCCATCTCTTTTGTCTGCTGCAATCAAAGAACATATGTGATATGTCTACTAGTAGCATTCCTATATGAATGTCCTCCTTGCTTATCCCATCCACAACATTCAATATATGTGGGAGACACCGACAAACTTCTGACACTCTTCTGCCTTAAACATCTTAAAATGAAGAGATGCATTTTTTGGCCATCTTCCTCCATGCACAATAGGCTTGGGAATTGTTCTTGCCACTTCATTGATTGCAACACCTATGGACCTTTTAACTTGTGTCGAGGTTGATGACATTAATCTCTTGATATACTTTTGAAACAAGTTCAAGGATAATACATGCATTGTGTCATAAACGAGATCTTTAGACACATCAAATCCATAAAGATGATAGAGTCTCCAAAGCACGGACTCACCTGCAAGGCCTGCATCTCGAAGTGTTTCTTCTACCTTCTCTTTGGTTAAGCACCTTTTAGATTTCTTAATGGCTTTCCACAATTCCTCTACATCTCTTTTTGGAGGTGCATGCCTACCTTGAAATCTATTATTATTGTAGACATAGCGTTGAAATCCGTGACTATCACATACTAGCTCTGCCTTTGCCTTATCTCTTCTACAAAAAGACATACCACCATCTTTGACTTGGCCGAGAGTTGGATGGTCTCCAGTACAAACCATTAGCATGCACCTCAACCTAATCCGTCCACTTTGAAGACTGTCACAAATTTCATCACCACGAGCTGCATAATCGACCTCAAATCCACTTAAGAAAGAGCTTTCAAGCTCACTTATCAAGGGATGAAGAAAAGAAGACAACACATCGCCATGCTTCTTTTGCAAGTCTTTATGTGATAATGGCAAGAATAATATTGGGAGGGATCCACGAATGGACTTTTTTCCACCATTCAAAATTACAATTTCAACAACTGCGCTATCTTTTTGAGTTGTAGATGCTGCCTAAAACCCATCCCAATGCAATAAAAGAGCAAAATTTATCGGATCACCCTACATATTGAAATCAAAGCATAATCACAAACAATGAGTCAATGACTTTGAATGTTAGAAGCAATGATAAGCAAATGCAATCTAATTATACCTTAATCCATGTTTTTCTAGCACGTTGTGCTTTTCCACACTGAGAGCATCTGAAGTTATACTCCTCAAGCTCTGAATTCCAACCCTTTTGCAAAGCTTTGCACATAAGCTCCCTAGGAAAAGCTCTATGGGCTCGCATACACTTTGGATTTTCGCATATAACAGGTGCCTCCCACTCTTGATGCGGATTCCAGAAGTCTTGATTTATTCGTGTCTTCTCTCCATCCCAAAATTCACTTATATACTCTGGATATGTAGAAGGAGACTTGTGCAGCCACATGTCCTTGAATCTCCACATTCTAAGAAGGTCCCAACACACTGCCTCACTCTTACATAAGAGTTGTAGCTGGCCAATCAAAGAGTTGAAGTGAAATGACATTACTTTTTTTCTTTGCTTATGACAAAGAGGACATCTTTCACAACAGTGTTCGCAATCTCGACAAAGAAGCCTTGGAAGTCGCATATTAACACATGAGCACTTCAATGCTTCATTCTCATCTCGCTCGTCCTCTAAACTAGGTTTCATGAGATGAGGAGCATGAGCACTTTCATCAGTTCCAAGACATAATTTCCACTCTTGAAGCGGAACCATTCCTAAATCTTTATAGAAATCCATCAATTGTGACCATTTTGATGGAATATGTCTATCATTGAGCTTTCCATCCCAATTACTTGACTTTAGCACTAAAAGTGATGCTAACGACTTCTTTACGGGATCACCGACTGCCTGCTTTCCTTTTGATGGACCTAAACCTCCAAATAGCACTCTCAAAAGCTCATCTTGCATCTCAATTGATGTGTGATGCTTATCACATATTGATTGTATATCAACCAAACAGTTTTCGATAGCATCATTCAACTCTTGTTCAGATGCCTCTTGCACTAAGTTTGCTGCTACATAAGCATCAGCTTCATCCATGGTACCTAGAAATAACCAGACAAGGAAAGTTACAACAAGTACTTCTCATAAACTATAGAGAATCAGGACACCTAAGAGCTGTGTCCTAAAAGCTGATGCAAAATAGCTCGAAGCTTGGCCAAATAAGGATGAAAAGCTGATGTTAAACTATTCTACCAGAGGCCAACAAAACAACCTCAAAGTTTATGTAAACCAATCTCTTATCAATCCCATATTTTATAGCAAGAAACAGACGCCAAATAGGGATGCAAATCAGTCTCAAAACAGAGTAATACAGTCCCCATACATCATAAATGATCTTTATTCACAACAAAGCTGATGCAAAATAGCTCCAACCTTGGCCAAACATGGATGTAAATCAGGCCCCAAGGCAGATACAACTGCCACCGAAGATCTCGAAAAAGATCTACCAAAACTACAGCAAGATACAGTCTAACAAATAGATGCAAATAAGCATTATGAAAGGCCACTACATCAGCCCCAAAATTTATGCAAAGCAGCCCTCAAATGAGGATAATGCAAATCCATCCCTATAAAACACATTACATGGTGCAAATCCATCCCTGTAAAACACATTACTCGACACCGCAAGCAAGCCACTAGTCCTTGATAGGCTGGACAAGTAGCAAGAAACTAGGGAAGCTTCCTGCCTGTTTTGCGACAAACAAGAGGTATCCAAACCACCCCAAATCTGAAGCAAATCAGCTCCAAATCCTTGCAAATCAGCCCAAAATTTGATGCAAAGCAACCCAAAAGATCATATCTATCAACCCCAAACAAGTTCTCGAACAAGAGGCAGCCAAACCAATCCCAAATCTGAAGCAAATGAGCCCCAAATCACTTGCAAATCAGCCCAAATAACTTCTCAAAATTGAGGCCACCAAACCAGCCCTCGGACAAGAGGCAGCAAGAGCATTTCCAAGCTAAGGTAAGTCAGCCCCAAATCAATTTCAGATCAGCTCCAAGAGCTGATGCAAATCGGCACAAGAGTTTATATAAAGCAGTCCTCAAACAAGAGGCGGCCAAACTATCCCCAAAACTGAAGCAGCCCCAAATGAGGATAATGCAAATCAGCCCTGTGAAACACATTACATGGTGCCTAGATTGGGCGAGGCCTGACTCAACACCGCAAGCAAGCCACTAGTCCAAGAGATGATATCAATCAGCCCCAAAAAAGTTCTCAAACTTGAGGCCACCAAACCAGTCCTCGGACAAGAGGCAGCAAGAGCATTCCCAAAGCTAAGGAAATTCAACCCCAAATCAATTTCAGATCAGCCCCAAGAGCTGATGCAAATCGGCGCAAGAGTTTATATAAAGCAGTCCTCAAACAAGAGGCGGCCAAACTATCCCCAAAACAGAAGCAGCCCCAAATGAGGATAATGCAAATCAGCCCTGTAAAACACATTACATGGTGCCTAGATTGGGCGAGGCCTGACTCGACACCGCAAGCAAGCCACTAGTCCTTGATAGGCTGGACAAGTAGCAAGAAACTAGGGAAGCTTCCTGAATGTTTTGTGACAAACAGAAGGCATCCAAACCATCCCAAATTTGACGCAAATCAGCCCCAAATCCCTTGCAAATCAGCCCAAAAACTGATGCAAAGCAACCCAAAAGATCAAATCTATCAACCCCAAACAAGTTCTCAAACAAGAGGCACCCAAACCAATCCCAAATCTGAACCAAACGAGCCCCAAATCACTTGCAAATCAGCCCAAAAACTAATGCAAATCAGCCCAAGAGATCATATCAATCAGATCCAAACAAGTTCTCAAACAAGAGGCCACCAAACCAGTCCTTGGGCAAGAGGCAGCCAGAGCATTCCCAAAGCTAAGGTAAGTCACCCCCAAAAGCTGATGCAAATCGGCAAGTTATGGCAATACAAGAAATGGCACCAATGTTAAATCACAAAGCAGGAAACTAACAAAACACTAAAATCACTTCTCCCAACATTCTTCTCCTCGCAAATGAAAGGATACCCACAAAGTGAGAAGCTACCACAATCAATACATAGAAGCATTACTAACCTGAGTGGAAATTGAAGCAGCCACAAGCTCCTGATCGAGACAAACTTCTCCTTTGTGGGTTGTTGACTGTTGGTCTTCAAACCTGCAATGATATTTGAACCATATAAGCTTCTTGCAAAGCATGCTTACTGGGCCTCTTATCACAGACAATCATGCTTGTTGTCGTAAGAATAGAGACTCACCATACACACACGGTGCAGTGGTGCATGCAATACTGCTTTGTCCTCCTGTTTCTCTCTCTCTCTCTCTCTCTCTCTCTCTCTCTCAAACACCCACACTACACACAACCACAACCCTTCTGGTGGCTGGAGTCTAGCACGACTGTTCCAAACTGGTTGCGACCTTCTCCTCTCTCTCTCTCTCTCTCTCTCTCTCTCTCTAAAGAGCAGATACTGCTAACAATTTTCAATTTGATAATTACCCGCCCAAGTCTCTCTCTCTCTCTCTCTCTCTCCCCCCCCCGGGTCCCACTGGGCAAATTGGCGCCTTTCCCACTCTCCCTCCCCCGCTCGCTTCCACTAACAGACGCTCTCCCAGAATTCCACAACACGCCATGGACTAATACATTTATTACTCTAGCTGCCTGAAGCACCATGGCCCACGTCTCTAAATACTTGGAAATCTTTTTTAATTCCGAAATTTAAAAGTCGAGAGGCAAGGGAGTTGGGGTTTCCTAAGCGAGGTAGCGATGGAGATCAATCATTCCAAACACGGGTGAAACAAGGAGACTCCAAGATTTTGGGCTCTCCACTGGGATTTTCCCCGATTTTCCCCCATTGTAAAAGGGTGGTTGAAGACCTTCCCCACCTCTTCGTTAATTGCCCCGCAATCTTCCGTTTTGGAGACCATTCATCTCTTGTATTGGCCGAACCCTCACTTGGAAGCATATCCTACTGGGTGATAATGTAGCCACCCCGTCTGTCATTTGGAACCATTTGGAACCACTTAAGGATGTTGGAACAGAAGATAATGGACTTAGTTGGGACCCTACTTGATCATGTGGGAGATGATTCTGAGTTGTGCTACATCTGGGACACTGTGGAAGAGGAGCTGAAGATTGACATCCTTCTTTCTAACTGGGATTATGCTAAAAATCTGCATGTTAAGATCCGAGCCGAGCTTGATGCTCTGAAATAACTTTATAAATGTAATGCTAACAGTAGTACCTATCCCTATGCCCTAAAGGTGGGATTAGCCTAAACCTAGGGGTAGTGGTCCTAGGGCACTATGGGATCCTTTTTAGAATCCCCCATCGCCCTTGTTAAATTTTATATGTAAAGTGTTCATATAAAAGCCCTAAATGTAGTGTAATCCCAATTACAATCTTTAGCTTTACCTATAAATTTTAAATTTGAAGGTGATAAAATCTGCAAAATTTCATCAAATCTAGTGTTAAAAGCTTAAAATTTAGTCAATAATGATATTTAAGTTTTGGCATGAGATGACGATATTTAAGTTTATGCATGCTACCTCTAATATCAATCAAGTTATGATGTCTATGTAGCACCGGTCATCTATCAGCTGTCTCTTATCATGCAGAACCTACTATGCATGCATAACGTCTTAAGCAATACTATTGCATGAGATTACGATAGCTATTAGCTAGAAAGGATTCTTTATGTTAACTCAATCAATGCTATATTGGTTAGCGAGAGTCATGATCCTCTAATCTAGTGGGCTAATTATTGATTTTTTATGCTTATGCTATCCCATATAACTTTTGTGACTAATAGTATCCTTCCAATCCACATGGCTATTGTTAGCCAATGTAATAGTCATGCATTATTGCATTAGAGGAGAGGCACCAAGATAGCACTAGGATCATTGAATATTATTAGACACACAAATTACGTTTACTCAACCCCATAGCTATAAAGGATTCTCTATAAATGAGTCATAAATAATATCCTCTATCTAATGGCCTATTGCTATCATGGTACTTGTAACTATATTGGTTTAATGCTATATTGTAACTCGGTTACTCTTGCTTCATGACATATCTAACAATAATATTCAATCATATGATCTATTATCATAATTCTAGAGATATCTCCCATAAATTGTGCTATCCCACGCACATAATTGTGTGATTAATAGTCTCCCACTACAAGAGGTTGTGTGCTCTTGTGACGCTGTTAGCGACGGAAATACACTGGGTTTTTATAACCCCCGGCGTCACTAAAACTGTCGCTACGAGAGCGTCGCTATATGCGTTGCTATATAGCGACGCTCATAGCGACGCATATAGCGACGTTTACACAGAAGACTATAGCGACGCTCATAGCGACGCTACAGAGCCATAAATAGCGACGCCCGAGAGAAATTTTTTTTGGTGGCAGGGCCATCAACCATATTGTACTTGATTCACTTTTTAAAAAAAGTGCAAGGGTAGATAATAGACCCAAAATAGTCACCCACAAGACGCATTGTTTGCAAAATTGACAATTGTACACATCATAGGCAAAATGAATTGATTGGCAAATGTAATAATGACAATTGTACAACATCATATGCATAAAGAATTGATTGGCAAAAGGAACTGTGGTGACACATGTAATAATATACATGGTTCAAAAAGACGTATAAAATCCGTCTCATGATACATAAGCTATGAGAAACCCTAAACTAATGCTATCTAGCTACGGCTAAACTGACGTCGTCTAGTCAGATGTCTCATCGCGTCCAAGCGGCGTATCTGTCGAATTCTGCAAAAAAAGACAATAAGACAGCTTTCAGTAAGTATAAACATATAACGACATTTATAAAACAATACAAAAAATAAAAAAGAGTAAACCCTAATACTAACCATGCCGCCGCGAGAACTGAGAATGTCCATCAGGGCGTTTAAGCCCTTCTTGCCTGCGTACTCGCGCTCGTACGGTGTGGGATAACGTCCTGTCATCGACCACTGTCAAAACATACAAAGATTTCATTATGTTAGAACTAAAAAACTCATAAACCCTAAACTATCGAACATAAAGAGCAATGTGAAAACACTTACAAAATCGGCCTCAAATGATGCCCATCCACCGCTCCCCAAGTGGTGCGAGCTCCCTGCCTCTACTCGCGCTCTGGCTGCATCCTTTTGTTGCTTCCACTTGTCGGGATTCTCGCGCGCTGCTTTCTTCGCATTCTTCCAATCTTCTTTGGCCAGCCAATCTGGCCTGTTCCACCCATTCTTGATTGCTTTTTGCACTTCGGAACGCTTGTGTTTGCAGTATTCGCGCATTCGAATCTTCATCAGGTCTTCATTGAAGCGCTGATCCCGTGTTGGAACGGGAAACTCATCATGAAGTATGCTGATGACTCTGTTTTTTAAATCACTTGGTACTTCACTCCATTTGTTTAGTATGTAGTGTCTAAACAGCTGAGAGCAAAGACCACGCATGCGCGAGATCACCTTCTTGCCGTCATCATCCATGATGATGCCGCCGCTGATGTCAACGGAGTAAGGCAAGCCCTCTGGCCGGTGACGCGTGAACCTGGGTGTCCCGGCAGGGGTCTCTAGTGGCGTGTCGATGGGGGTACGGACGTCAGGTGTCTCCACCGACGTCTGGGCCCCGAAGCGAGGAGTGTCGAGTGGGGTGGCTCCTGGCGGAGTAGGTAGAGGTGTGTAGCTTCTAGGAACAGTCAGCCGTGCAAAACCTGGCGTAGATGGCGATGTTGTGGCTGGTGTGGGGGTGGGCAAAGAAGGGGAGGGTAAAGAGCCTCGTCGAACACGAGGCGGTGTGGAGGCATCGGTGGCGGAATCCCCACAACAACCGCCACCGCCACCACTAGAGCGCCGGTGTCTAGACGAGTGTGAAGCTCGTCTCGTCGACGCCGAAGCTTCGGAGCGCGCCGAATGCTCCGAAAGAGAGGGAGATGCGGATGGAGTAGGAACACGCGATGATGCGCCAGAGCGATGACGCTCCACGTACCACTGTCTCTGCTGCGGTGACAAAGAAGAAAGAAACTCCTCATCATCCATACCTGCATTAAACACACGAATATTTAAACTTAATATTGAATGAATAGAGTAGACAATGACGCAAAGACCATTAAATACAATGACGTAATGACGCATATAAATAGAATGACGCAATGAATTGAGTGATAGAAGAGGCAAGTCGAAAACTCAGAATTTTCAATCAAAAGATGTGAGCGCGAGTAGAAAAGAGCGTTATACACCATGGAAGGTACTTAGAGAGCCAGAGCTTTTACAACACGGAGCAAAATTGTTCAAATACAATATTTGTGGCTTTAAGAGATCTCTCTCTCATCCTCGCATAACTCAGCATAACTTCCTATATCTATATAGAGCTCTCCGTTTAAACACATATCCTCTGTTTCATTTTGTAGCTCCTCTGCATGCACCCCATATAGAGTAGTAGCATCTTGATGCTCGTCTGGCACCACCGCAGCGGCTTCTGATTGAGCATCTTCTCTGATCTCCTCCATTGATGTCGTTGTGATTGGCACATGGTAGCCTTCATACGTCCTTGCACTACGAGGGCCTACCTCTATGACGTACCACCAGTTTGATGTAGACTTTGTAGGATGAAATATTACTTGCCAGAGCCACATAACTTACATGAGAGCTTTCAAGCACATAACTTGTAAAAGGGGGATGTTAACTATTTACATACTTACTTGTTCACAATGCTCGGGTAGTACGAAAGTGTCTCTTAGGTCAGTCCATTTCTTAGTAGAATCCACCTCAAGAAAACCAGACTCTCCTCTACGCACAGTAGCGTTGCGACCCTCCATGATTATCTTGAACCATTGCAGCGTGCCGAAGTAAGTGAGTTCCGCCACAACAGGATCTGCATCAGAGGAACGTCGTCGACTAGACTGTTCAAATTTTGCCATGATTCCACAATCTTGAGTAAAACGCTTTTTGTCGATTCGTTCCACCCTAAAATGTCGACCTTTACACCATGCTGTTGTGTATGACTTATACTACAACGAACAAAGATTATGAGTGGCCGTTCAAACGTTTATAAATAAAGTCACTTGCTAGTCGTACATTGCAAACTTACCTTGGTCGCGCAACTCCGAGAGTACTCCCACTCTTCTTCAGTCACTTCGTCACCGCATTGTTGTGCGCTTTTCAATTGGTTGTGCAACCATCTTAAGCTCATGAAGGTTGGTAGGCTCTCCAGAACCGCTGGATAGTGCATCGGTGGTCGTCTTCCCCGTCTCCACTCGATTCGTGCCCTTTGTCGCTCTTGCTTTGCATCCTCATATTGTGAAATCCACTTTTGCATCACTGGATTGTGAAGCATGCAAAATCGGTTGATTTTAGCCTCTAGATCTTCCGTCATCTTCTTCTCAACACCGAGATTGCACATGACAATCCCAGATATGCGCTCATCATCTATGGTTCGCCATAGCGTGTCCTGGGATTTATCAAATCCGTCTAGCCACTCTCCAATGTACACTAGGGACTCTGATACCAACCAACCTTCTGCCATGCTACCCTCCGGACGTGCCTTTTGACGCACATATCCCTTAAGCGTTTTCATGAAACGCTCTAAGAAGAACATCCATCTGGAATGAACTGTGCCAGCTATTTCCACCTCATCAACTATGTGAACAAGAAGATGCACCTGAATGGTTAGCATTGTAGTAGGAAAATGTTTCTCAAACATGCACACAAGCTCCGCAGCATTTAGTTTGGCGAATGGTATGGAGTCTACGTTGATCTCCTTTTGTGAGATCCATTGCACCAGCTTTGCAAGTTTGTAGATTGTGTTACGGATGTCGAGAGACAAACATCCCTCAATGGCAACCGGTAAACTAAACTGTAAAGTATGTGCAGCAATGATATTAAAGTCCACATTTTATGCAATGATATTAAAGTCCACTATGAACGTACCTGACACATTTTATGCCAATCGTGTGACTTCAAACCGGTAAGCTTTCCTTCTTTAGTAAAACACGTTCGGAGCGAGTGCATTACGCCAGTGGGGGTCCGCAAAGATCGAATGGTCTCTTTTACTTTGCGTTCTTGGGCTCCTGTGAAAATCCATGGTGCTTTAGGGAGTTTTATCGATCCATCAGACGCTGTTTGCGGCCAATATTGCTCCATACGATCCACATTTCTAAGGTCAACTCTGGCTCCCAAAGTATCTTTCTTGCCGGTCAAATGGTCCCATAGTAGATTACCCACATTCTTGAATATGTGCATTGGATCGAGCAAGTGATTGATCATGAGTCGGGGCCAGTATGGTAACTCGTACCATAGAGATAGTCTCTTCATCCCTGGAGGCAATCCGTCATCGCACATCTCCTTCTGCTCTAACCATGCTTGTGCAGACATCCTTGGTGGCTCTCTTCCCAAAAAGCCGTCGCGTAACACATGATTCTCTGGAAGATACGCTTGATGACCTTCGTAGATTTGCTTCTTCAGTGAGGGTGCCCTACGTGCATTCAGTCTAGGTCCACATGTGACACATGCTCTGTATCCGCTTGTTTGAAGCCCTGCATGTATACACATGATAATAGATCAACTATGGGAAAAAACAAGATTTACAGTGTCTGAAGTGAGGAGTGTCAATAGATCACCTGAGCATTCTGTTAGCCCGGGATAGTCATGCATGGTCCACATTAGAATGCCTCTGATCAAAGCATTCCATCGTCCTGTGTGTCGGCTCATATCCACCACCTCTATGCCAATCCACAATTGTTGTAGCTCTTCCAATAGTGGACGAAGATACACATCCATATTCCCCACTTTATATCGCCCTGGCACAATCAAGCTTAGCCATAGGTGCCCCTTCTTCGTAGTCAACCACGGGGGAATGTTGTAGTTGACGATGACAACGGGCCATACACTGTAAGATGTTGATCTTTGACCAAATGGATTTACGCCATCCATAGCCAGGCCTAAGCGCAAATTTCGAGCTTCCCTGGCAAAATCCGACCATGTTCCATCTATATGTTTCCACGCTACGCAATCTGCAGGAATTCGTAGCACACCATCCGAAGATTTATTCTCCTCATGCCATGATGCTAGGGCGGCCATGGACTTACATTCGAAGAAATGCTTGATGCGAGGAAGCAGAGGGAAATGTCGCAAAACCTTTTGTGGAATTTTTGTCCCGTGGAGATCTACTCGATATCTTTCGGAATCACATTTCGGACACTTCTCCATGTCTATGTATTCCCCTCTGAAAAGAATGCAGTCATTAGGACAAGCGTGGATAGAATTGTAATCCATCCCCAAGTTTCGCAAAATCTTTCTTGCTTCATCTCGGGAATCTGGCATCACATTGTCAGCTGGTAGTATGTGCTCTTTCAGCAATCTACACAACATAAAAATATGATACAGTCGTGTAAAAATCTATCAGATCATTATACATTTAGAGTTCTATTAAAGTAAACTAATTGTAATAGATCACCTGAAAAGCGCTGTGACGCTAGTGTCACTCCATCCAAACTTTGCCTGCATGTTGAGAAGAACCAGGAGTGCTTTCAATCTAGACATACGTGCTCCATTATACAATGGCGTATCGGCTTCACTTTTCATATCATCATAGATAAGCCTTTCTGAATCCATGATCGTCTCGATCATTTCATCAATCTCGGGCTCAAACATTGCCTCGTTGGGAATGTGCTCTGTATGATCATCCCCCGAGCTGTCAGAGGCTACATCTTGTGGCCTCACATATGCTGCTTGACCAAAGCGCCTGCGAACACGTCTATTGGGTTGCAAGATTGCTGCTTGTTGGCCAGCGTTAGAGTCCGACGAGTTATAATTGGCAACAACTCGATCTATAATAGATGGATCGAACTCGCCAAATTCGCGAACGTGCTGCAAAGAAACACGTCTTGTCTGTCGCACAACATGCTTGCATTGATTACAAGGACATAAGACCCTCGTTGAGAGATAGGTGTTTCGGTTGGACGGTCCCACATCCTCGTCGCTACTCATAATGAGGATAAAAAACTTATAACCTGGACAACAAATTTAATATTCTATTGGCATTCTTCGTCTTATCTCTCTCTCTCTCTCTCTCTCTCTCTCTCTCTCTCTCTCTCTCTCTCTCTCTCTCTCTCTCTCTCTACCTCACATTCTCTAGTCATGTCCAATCCCCGCACACCTCGGTCTAGAGGTGCACGGAGATCAGAACCACCGGGTTATAATCTCGTCTTTATTGGTCAATACCTATATTTGTGGGTACAAGAAATCTACACACCCACGTCTACATGATACTGCATGTAGTGGACAAAACCCCTTTGCCTCTTCTCTAGCTGTAGCACTTCACAGCATCTTAACATCTTTTCACAGTAGATCTTTTCACTGTTCGTCTAACTCTAAACCCTAAACCGTAAGTAATTCTTGCGTGGACTCGATCTAACGTAAATAAGTGTAAATCTAAATAAACGTAAATCTAACTAAAAATAAAGCTAAATCTAATTTAACGTAAGTCTAATGACTAGAGGTTGTCTAGATGGTCATTGTGTCGGGGATGTAGTGACTCTTGCCGCCCTGAAGATCCACCTTCTTCCCTATCTTCTGAAGACATTTCACCAGTACTTTTGGATCGACGGAGCCCACCATGAGTGAAGGCAGCAATACCCTATATTCCATTGAGGGCTTTCTTCACCCGCTTCATGCAGGCATCGCAGTCTATGGAGACCTAAATCTAATCTAATATAACGTAAATCTAAATCTAGCGTAAATAAACGTAAATCTAGTTAAAAATAAATCTAAATCTAATTTAATGTAAGTCTACATATAACCTAATCTTTAACGTCTTTTAAGATAGTTTCCTACGACGTTATAACTCTCTTCTTCTTGTGTGTGTGCGCGTGCGTGGATGTGTGTGCCAATAAAAAGAGATAAATGGTATAACCTTTCTATCACCCATGCCAAGTATGATAGATTGATTATGCCATTTCCCTCTTGAATAATAGGTCTTGAGTTCAACTCCTCGTCGGCTAGATCTTTAGGTCTTTTAATTTTAATTAGTTTCCTACGACGTTAAATTAGTTTCTCTCTCTTTCTCTCTCAATGTGTGTACGTTTTTTTGGATCGTATGCATGTTTTCTCTCTCTTTTCCTCTCTCAATGTGTGCGTTTTTTGTTTATGCATGTCCTCTCTCTCTTTTCCTCTCTCAATGAGTGCGTTTTTTGTTTATGCATGCTCTCTCTCTCTTTTTCTCTCTCAATGTGTGTGTGCATTCTTTGTTTATGTATGTGTGTGTGCGTTTTTGTTTTTGTTTGTACTCTCTCTCTCTCTCTCTCTCTCTCTCTCTCTCTCTCTCTCTCAAAAACACTATGTGTGTGTGTGTATGTGTGTGTGAGAGAGAGAGAGAGAGGGAGAGAGAAAGAGGGGAAGGGAACATGAGAATGAGGAGAGGGAAGGAGCATACCTGGCTCTCCTTCCTCTCCTCGTGTGTGTGTGTGTGTGTGTGTGGAGAAGAAAAAGAGAGAGAGAGAGAGAGAGAGAGAGAGAGAGTGAGGGAGAGCGTTACCTGCTCTTTGCTTGAGGGCGTCGAAAAACTCAGATCTGAGATTTGAGTTTTTGGGCGCGTTCGGTTATTTTTTTTACCCCAGCCGGCGTCGCTATGAGCGTCGCAAATTTCTTTGTAAATTTGCGACGCTCATAGCGACGCCGGAAAAAAAAAAATGAGCGTCGCTGTGTGAGCGTCGCTAATATGAATAGCCTCTTGTAGTGTCCTCTAATCTAACGGGCTAATTGATTTCTTATGCTATGTGTTGTCATGCAATATTGCATTGGAGGTGTTGTATGATAAGAGGCATCAAGATAGCACTAGGATCATAAAATATTGTTAGTCATACAAATTATGTGGGATAGTGAGAGTCATTATATTATATCAATGGATTAAAGATTAACATAGAAAATCCTTTATAGCTTTGGGGTTGAGAGAGTCAACCCAATAGATCCTATCCTTCAACAGTTTTAATAGATCCTATCCTATGATGACATCTATGTAGCACACAAGAATTGATATATTTACTCTTCTCAATGTTTATATGAATCATAATCTATTTTCATATCTCATTGCAATGTCTAATAACTCTTGCTATAGTTATAAAATAATAATGTGATCTATATTTGGACAAGTGATATCCATGTGGTTATCCTATCCATCTATCAGATATCTCTTATAATGCAAAACCTACTAATGCATGCATAATGTTTTAAGCAATAATATTGCATGAGATTATGATGGCTAGTACCCCATAGCTATAAAGGATTTTATATGTTAATGTTCAATCATTGATATATCATGACTCTCATTGTCCCACATAATTTGTGTGACTAACAATACTCTATAATCCTAGTGCTACCTTGGTGCCTCTTATCATACAACACCTCTACAAGTGATATCCATGTGGTTATCCTATCCATCTATCAGATATCTCTTATAATGCAAAACCTACTAATGCCATGCATAATGTTTTAAGCAATAATGTGCATGAGATTATGATGGCTAGTACCCCATAGCTATAAAGGATTTCATATGTTAATGTTCAATCATTGATATAATATCATGACTCTCACTATCCCACATAATTTCTATGACTAACAATACTCTATGATCCTAGTGCTACCTTGGTGCCTCTTATCATACAACACCTCTAATGCAATGATGCATGACATAACAATGGCCATTATTTTTGCTCTTAACCTCTAATATCTAACTATTTTTCTACTTATAATTATTGCATCATAAGGACATCATAATGACTATTACATTGGTTAACACTAGGCCTGTGGATTAAAGGATACTATTAGTCACACAAATTATGAAGCATAAAAATTCAATAAGCCCACTAGATTAGAGGATACTATTAGTTACACAAATTATGTGGGATATATGTCACAATTTATGGAAGATAGCTCTAGAGTTATGACAATAAATCATATGATTGAATATTATTGTTAGATATGTCATGAAGCAGGAGTAATTGAGTTACAATATAGCACTAAACCAATATATTTACAAGTACCATGATAGCACTAGGCCACTAGAGTAGAGGATATTATATATGAGTCAATTTATAGAGAAACATTTATAGCTAGATGTAGCATGCTAATATGAGATTCTGCAAAGCGTACTAATATCCATCATAATCTCATGCAATATTATTGCTTAAAACGTTATGCATGCATTAGTAGGTTTTGTATTATAAGAGATATATGCAAAGCGTACTTGAGAGAGTCAAGCCAATAGAACCTATCCTTCTACCATTTTGATATCAATCTACCTCTAATATCAATACTATGATGACATCTATGTAGCACTCAGGAATTGTTATCTTTTTATATGATCTATTTTCATAGCTCATTGCAAAAACAAGTCTTGCTATAGTTAATAAATAATAATGTGATCCATATTTGGACAAGTGATAGGTGGTTATCCTATCCATCTGTCAAATATCTCTTATCATGCAAAACATACTAATGCATGCATAACATTTTAAGCAATAATATTGCATGAGATTATGATGGATATTAGCTACAAAGGATTCTTTATGTTAACGAGCCTCAATCCATTCACCTATTGCCATAATTGTTGCTCTCCCCCATAAATTGAAGCAACTATATTGGCTCAATGCTATATTGTAAATTACTCTTGCTACATGACATATCTAACAATAGTATTCAATGTTCCATTGCTCTACTCTCACAACTCTTGCTATCCTACATATCTTGTGCGACTAATAATATCTATAATCTAGTGGCCTAGTGCTAACCATTGTAATAGCCATTGTGATGGCCTTAATTATGAAGCAATAATAATAACCATAATAGTTATTGATTAGATGTAAAGAGCCTAATCTAATAGCCATTCTAATGTCATGCATTAGTGCACTAGAGGTGCTGCATTATTTTTGTTTATGCATGCTACCTCAAATACCAATCCTATAATAACGTCTACGTACCACCAGTCTCAAATCAATAATCCATGACATTGTGATGGCTAATAAATGAGACATGGACCTCAAATATTCACTCTCATAAGTAGCTCATGAGGAATTGTTATCTTTACTCTTCAATGTTCCTATGATCTATTTCATAGCTCACTGCTAGTACCCTATCCATCTACCATATATCTCTTATCATGCAAAACCTACTAATGCATGCATGACGTTTTAAGCAATAATATTGTATGAGACTATGATGGCTATTATCATGCTTTGTAAAATCTAATATTAGCATGCTACATAGCTATAAAGGATTCTCTATAAATTGAGTCATAAATAGCATCCTCTAGTCTAGTGACCTGGTGCTATTATGGTACTTGTAACTATATTGGTTTAGTGCTATATTGTAACTCAACTACTCTTGCTTCATGACATATCTAACAATAATCTTCAATCATATGATCTATTGGCATAACTCTAGAGCTATCTTCCATAAATTGTGACTTGTGCTATCTTGTAATTGTGTGCCTCATGCTTGCTAAGGACATTGCAATCACTGTTATTAAACTATTTACCTCCAATAGCAGACTACAATAGGGGTATAATTGATTCTCTATGTTTATGCTATCCAAGATCATTTTTCACCTCAAATTTTCAATAAGTTGTGAGAAGAAGAAGAGAATTTTAACGTCATAGGGAGACCTTAAAGATCTATCCCACGAGGAGAGTTGAACTCAAGACCTGTTATTCAAGAGGAAAGAGGATGTGATTCTAGGTCTCACATCTAGGTCCTACGGGACTCAAGTGTTTGTTGTCTTCTTGTGGGCATTTGGGTGAGAAAAAAAGTGTGTTTAATTCCCTCCAAGTGACCATTACTGCACGTACTGCACCGTTTTCTGCATCCTTCTCCGAAGGCCCACACCCACTCTCATCCTCTGCCGCCTCCTATTCATTATTTCAAAGCTTATTATAGTAATTCCATCCTGCGCATCATTCTCAGCTGCAAAAGTATTGCCACTCAACCTTTGCTTAGATAGTGCCCCAGCCAATATGGCGAATCTGATCCCAGCTCAGCTAAGGGGAGCCGGTCATGAGTGCAGAGCTAGCAATGGCACCAAGCTCCTCCATCCAGTGAACAAAAGGCCGTACCATCGTCGCTTATAGCGCCTGCAGCAGTCGTGAGCGACAAAATTCGAGTGCCCTTAACAAGAAGCTGTGGGCAGGTGTTGTATAGGCTACCTGGCTATGGCTCTCTCTCTCTCTCTCTCTCTCTCTCTCTCTCTTTGGGTACGTCCATCAACTTGAGGCTCCTGCAGGTCGAAGGCTCGTAGGCGCTGCTCCAGAAGTCTTCATCACCCGTTAACCACCTATTCGTCCCATGCGCATCAATAATATGAGCATCTTCATTCAGCTGGTACGTAATAGTACCCTGTTCATACACGTGTGTGTGTGTGTGTGTGTGTGAGAGAGAGAGAGAGAGAGAGAGAGAGAGAAGAAGAAGAAGAAGAAGAAGAGAGTTTTGAGAGATAGAGAGAGATGCGACTGCTTAGTGGTTTCAATGAGAGAAAGAGAAGAAGTAGAAGCTGAAATTTTCTCGCTTGCATGACTGCTTAGAGATTTTAGTGAGAGAAAGAGAAGAAGTAGAGAAGGGTGCTCGCTTGCATGCTGTGTGTGTGTGTGTGTGAGAGAGAGAGAGAGAGAGATGCGACGACTGTTGTATTAGCTGTGGCAAGGTTGACTGATATTTTTGCAGGTTTGACTTGTCAAGGCACCAAAACATTTGTGACGAAGGAGGAATTTCCTTCCTTACTCTTTACTCTTTACTCACCTGCTAAATCTCATTTCAGCGAATGCGCCACTATTATCTAGTTACATTTTCCCCCTGTGCTTAGATATGGACATTGTTGTGGGTCGTGGTGTAGATGTGGAAACTCTTTTGGCATGGGATGTTGGCAAGGTTGTAAGACCGCAGGGGACTAAACCATGCAACTCTCCACCCAACCGTGCCATATATAGACTCCTAGCCCCTAAATATAGCGCCCCTTGACCGCATGTCCGTCCTGGCCCTTGGCCCTGCCCTTGGCCTGACATTATTCCCCCCTTGGAGAAGCGTTTTCGTCCTCGAAAACACAAGTGGTAGTATCTTCGTAAGAGCACTGATGTTTTCCTTATCGGCATCCTCTACACGGGCCAATTGTCCATATGACTGATACCTGGTGCAGTGAGGAGGTTCAATGAAACCAAGAGAAACATCTTGATTTTCAACATTGTTGTCCTTTTGCAACCACCCGTATCTAAATGGTAACTCATGATAACTCATGTGAGTATCTTGAAACGCTCATAGCTACTGAAAGATAGAATAGGGAGTGTCCTCATGTCAGACTTCTGAACATTTTGGAACACACAGAACCACATGTTCACCCCTAACAAAGGTTACATGCCAACATACTCTGTCAGCACACCTACTAAGTCCTTGACTTATGAAACTATCGGTATCCAACCCCACCACAACAGGTGTTCAAAGTTGAAAACCTAACCTAAGCAAATTCTAGAATAAGGAGAGAATCACCTATTCAGAATGCATTGTGCTAACGTATGCTCTTTGCAGATCCTTTAGCACGGTTTACTAACGTATGCGCTTAGCATATCCTTTAGTACTAAATAGAATACTTGTAAGCTGCCCATCCAACGTGGGATGAATAACAGGAGTAAGAGTGAGGTACTTTCCCCAACCACTTACAGACAGTCTTCCACGACTGACGACAAACTATGACTCAACCATTGAGTATCCAGCCATATAGTCGATATGGAATGGAGACAACCAACTAGGTTGAAGGTAGATTGGAGGTTCCAGCAACCAATCATTAACATCCATACTCAGCCATCACCTTGTATGGCAGGGTGTAAACTCATACGAAATCTGCAAGAGAGATTGCACTAGCGATGCAAAAGGGTGCAGAAAGAATAAAGTCCATGGATTGGCATGCTGCTCCAAATAAATTTGTGTTAAACACTAGGGCCCATAACACCTAGTGTGCATGCATTTAACACAAACATATCCAAACCTCCATTCCATGACGAGACTTTCCACGATACTTACGTGAAAATCTTGCAACAAAGTTGGACCATAATAGAAGGTGACAACCCGGTCACACCTAGGAACCAACCATGAGACCGTCTCATGAACGTAGCATACTTTGCAGCAAAAGTTGGACCATAATAGAATGTGACAACCCGGTCACACCTAGGAACCAACCATGAAACATTCTCATGAATGTAGCATACTTGGCTATATGTAGAAACGACCCTCCGTTAAGGTGGTTTCACAGCACTTGTAATCACAACAAGTTTGTACTTAGTACCCGATAATTTTTGGCCACTGAAATTGTTCCTGATACTGTGTGCGTCAATTGGTCTAATGAACGGATGCGACCAGCACCTAGGGACTTCGTCGCGACACATCATTTTGAATTGGGCGCCAGTGTCAGTCCCAGAGACTCATATTCTCCACATGTGGAATATGTCTCAAGTAAGGATGCCAGGAAAAGTGACATCCATCAAGTACGAGTTGTACTTGTGTGTGGAGGTAACTACGAACACTCTGCGACGCGAGTGAGAGAGACCCTCATTATCATGCTCCACACTGGCTAAACCAAACTCCTTGAGTTCCTAGACCATGTTGTATCCCATGTGACAACATGTGCCAAATCGAACCCTACAAGTAGGTTCGTAACAGCGTAAGGCAAAAAGGTAGATTGGACACTTGGCCCAAAATACTTTGTGCCGACATGCCCTTGGCATGGCTCTGTAACATTCAAGCGTACTTATACGTCTTGAAAAAAAAAAACAAGCAAAGCATACAAAAAATGGAATAACACCAAATTAATAGATGCGTACCTGGAGGTTTGAACGTAATGTTCACTTACCAGTATTCAAATGGAGAGGAGCACATCTCCTACCTGAAAAACAAACAACATTGCACTGGGAACCGTGGGTGTTGCCTTCGCAATCCAACCCCTTTGGTTAAAATCTACGTAGTCAAACCCCTTGGTAAGACCCTTTGTAGAAACTGCTCAACTAGCAGGTAACGGCAACCAACATAGTTAACCGTGTACATAATAATTGGAATCAACTTGAAAAGTTGAGTTTGTCCGCTACCGCGTGGTAGATTGCGGAATTCTTTCCTTGAAACTCTAACTGAGAAAGATCAAACTGTGATCCTCAATGCAGATCAACTGTGATCCTCAATGCAGATCAACTATGATCCTCAATGCCTATGGGGTGATGTAGCAGTCACTCGTCAGGTCGTACCCCAAAACAATATGTCCATAGACACTCCGTAGGGTTATAGAGAGAGCAGGAAATCCACACAAGTGAACTGCCTAGCTCGTGTGGACAGCCATGCTGTCACCACTGATTGCTGCATCTATACTTCCTTATAGAGATCAACTGCTGTGAGTTGAATATTATCAAAAACTCAGCTTGAGTGTTGCATTGAAAACATGTAGTGCAAAAATGACACCCTAAACATCCGTAATGACAAGACTCTTGATTGTGCATTAACGTCGATGTATACTTCCCTGGGTAGATTTGTTCAATCTTGAAAACAATCACCCCAAAGAATGCCAATAGTTGGGTCTTACCCTTGGCTTGATAATGGCTCTTAGCCGGTGTGGCTCATAGCCCTTATGCAAATTAGTGTTCAATGGACGAACCGATGAAGACTAATTTGAGTAGCATCTTAGCCACGTGCTAGCTGAGAGTTAGAGCACCTTGGCTCAGGCTGACTCACGAGCAAAACACGTATCAAAAGCTTCTTAGAAGATTTTTCATTTTTCCCTTAAAGAGAGGGAGAGAGAGAAGAAGAACATGCTGGGTTGAGGATTTTTTCTTAAATTTCTAGAGTGTGTGCCCAATCTGTGTGCTTTTACACATCTTATGCCTGACTTGTAGCTTATCCTATAAGCATTCCACAATTTTTCAGGTATGACTCTCTCAATGAGAGAGGTAACAGAAAAACACAACCACATTTTGACCTACCTGCCTTGCAGGGTTGTGATTGTATGAAAATGACTTAGCATTGGCACTTTGCCTGTGAAATAAGTTCTAGATTTAGGTTCCTTTTAGTGTTGTTGGGTGTTGATAGCAACCAAAAAACACATTAAACAATCCATTACTTAGTCTGTCCTTGACACAGTTGTGAGTGTGATAGCGGAAGCGTAATCCATGAATCGGTGGAATTCATGCCACCCGGTTAGCATGCCGTGCATGCAGAATTGTAAGCCCTTCAGTTTCCTAAACCCTTGATGCCAAAGCAATGGGCAGTAGCATGGCACGCAGGAGAAGCCTTGCTTCATGTCGAATTATCAAAGCACCGTGTTTTACGCGACAAACAACATGTTCCAAAGTAAACATGAAAACATGCAAAATAAACAATTTTAAAATTTGGCTAACCTGGTTATCCTGGTGTAACCGGTTTTCCTGGATGCGTGATGGAGAAACTCATTCCCATCAGGCTCGTAGCCTATGCTGCTGTGCGAGAGAGAGTTGGCGTGTGTATCATATACACATTTTGTGCATGTAATGAAATAACAATTCAAGGAAATTGGTAAATCCTTCCCTAGTTTGTATGCTCTTAGCATATGCCAAATGTGGGGAGTCTCAACGCAAGCTGCATAAATAGAAGCCTTGCTTTACTTAAATTCATCAAATGGATGAGGCAAGAATGTAACCTGAAAGCTCATAGCTAACAGATGCTCTTGGTGACACACATATATCCGAGCAGAAAAAGATTGACCTTGTCAAAATTGCATAGAGAATTGGCCTTGCCAAATTTTGCTACTGATTGAAAATCATAAGATTTCTCGACAGTGAGAGAGATATCAGCTACAGCGGAACTATCCAATGTCAGCGATTGTCCAATACTGCTTGATCAAAGCAACCTTTGCTTGACAAGTTGGCAATGTGAAAATTCATATGGTGGTCAACGTTGCATCTCGCTCCTAGTTGTGAATGCCAATGTTTGTTCCACGATGCTTCATGTACCCATATTGCCTGCTCCTAGCAAGTTGCAATGGCTTGGAAATGAGTATGCATCCAATGGGGCCGTGCTCCCAGAAATCTTGCATGATCGACCTTGTCAAATTGTAAATGTAATGCAAAAGTAGTAGAACATGTGCAAATTATGCATCACATACCTGATTAGCGCTATGAATAATAACCGTGATCCTTCATTCCATTGCATGCGAGAATTATCAAGCACTTTGCTCAATAATTACCCTACTTCATGCTGTCAAGGGCCTTCTCCGATTTGCAACCAATTTGGAATCTTGTGAGCAACTTCAATGCTCTAGTGGTGGGACACAAAGTGTGCACCGGCCATGCCGAGCTCTGTGAGCGTTTTTGTAGAATCATTCAAGCCTTGCTTGATAAATTCTACCTATCTCTTGGGCGGCAACCATTGCACTAGTAGGAATTCACAAAACCAAACAAAGTGCAGATGATTGTAAAAAGAATGCAAAAATTAATGCCGAAACATAAACAAAGATACCTGGAGCGTTAGCGGATGCACCATGAATCCTCTCCAAGATGCCAACTCACGACCTTGTTGTGCATGATGCTGGATCTCTCCCATGGGATCCATAAATTCTCGAGTCCGGTGTCACCAAATCTGTACCAAACTTGGTACTGCTTGAATCTGAGAGTTTGCCGGAGTCCTTTCAAAAACAATCGGCATGCGCTAGGTAGAAACCTTGTTTCCCTAGCGTCATGGCGAACTGGAAGCCTTGCTTCCCGAGCACCGCTCTGCATGCATGTCGTGGACTCCGCTGTCAATCTCGTCATGGAGAGGTTTCGGGAGGTCGAAAAAATCACCATCGAGAGTTTTCTTCAACTGGCAAATTTTTGTGCATGCTATGCAAAAAATTCTGTTCGAGCCTCCCCTTGTTCTACCCCATGCATGGCTTCCCTTGGAGGGCCACGGTCAAAGCGAACATAAGGGGCCAATAGGTAGGTGGTGGGAACGTCCCTTGGCCAATTAGATGGACAAAAAAATTGCTCCCTAATATGAAACCAAGCTTCTAAATGAAGCTATGGCGTGCTGCAGATCTACGCGATGTCGATGGAGAAGGTAGCACGCAGAGCTGCATTCGGTAGCCTATGCTACTGTGACGAGAAACCACCCACAGGCCGGCGCGCGTCCACTGATCCTGCTCTCGATAGATTTGGTGAAGGTCGTCGACACACCCTCATCCATGCTAGGGTTGTTGCCCACGGTTCTCTGTGCCGAGAAATCTCGCCATGCCCGGTTGAAGATGAGAGAGAGATAAAAGCCAAAGAGCCATGCCTTCCTTTGCTTTCCCTCTCTGCCATGGCCTTCTTGCAGCACGACCTTGCCATGCATCCATGAAAGGACTCTTCCATGCTGCTCTTTCTTTGCCGAAAGGAGGGCGAGCTTCCATGAACCGCAAAGAGAGAGAGAGAGAGAGAGAGAGAGAGAGAGAGAGAGAGAGAGAGAGAGAACGGAGATCCATGGCCTCCATGCCTCTTTCTTCCTCCCCCTTCTCCCCTGAGCTCTGATACCAGTGTAAGACCGCAGGGGACTAGATCATGCAACTCTCCACCCAACCGTGCCATATATAGACTCCTAGCCCCTAAATATAGCTCCCCTTGACCACATGTCCGTCCTGGCCCTTGGCCCTGCCCTTGGCCTGACAAAGGTTGTCCGCCTCGTAGAGAGTCTTTGTGATACTAAGGAGTACTCTCTTGGCATTCACACTCACGGAGTGAATGGCAAGGTATTGGCCTTCATGACTTTAGAAGGTTGGATGGAATTGGGTGTGAAATCTTTGTCCCATAGGCACACATTGGTAGGATGGTGTCGTGGTATTATGGAATGTGCCAATAACCATGAGTTTGCACAAGTGAATACCCCCCTGATAGAGAGAAATGGTACTATTTGTACCCAAGAAACACTTGCTGTGCCTCAACCTATTGTTCTAACGTGTGAGTCACTCCCTGTCACGTATGAGAGGATATTTAGGCCTCACGAATGTAAGCATCTATATCCCATTGTAGGAAAGGCCTTCTTGAAAAAACACTATGATAAACAACATACAACATATTGTAGAGGCATGGATAAGATTCGCAAGTGGTGCAAGAGTGGTCAATTGCCTGGGAATATGGGCATTATGGAGTTCTCCCATGTGAACTTGCGAAAAGACAAGCAACATAAAAGGGACCTAGAGACTTGGATACACTCCAAAATTGGCCAACTCACACCATTGTACTTCAATAAAGATCTCATATTACCTTGGGAATTAGGTGATGTGTATCTAAAAATTATTGGGTGGAGAAACTACAAAAAGTATAAAGCTCCCGAACCTAGCGGGATCATTCCAACCTTGGAGAGCGTACCTACTTTCAAGGGGATACACACTCAACAAGGTCCAGCATTGGATCCGATGAGAAGAAGATATTACGCCACCGAAGAGGGAATATCTTCTCCGAACAATGTACATATCTCTCTCTATTGTTATGTATGTGTCCTTGTAATATTACTTGAAAATTGACCATATTTTTCACCATTAATTCGTTTTCATTTTCTTTACTTAGGGTAGAGAGCATCATCCAACCATGGAGCATTTGATACAAGAAGAAAATCCAATCTACAATGAGGTACTAAGTTTTAATATAATATGACTCACATAAAGGTAGTCTCTCTCTCTCTCTCTCTCTCTCTCATTCATGTAGTACGTTTGGTGTTTCTTTTCATGTTCTATTGTTTAGGTTGAAGAGTATCATCCAATCTTTGAGCAAGAAGAAAATGCATTCCATGATCAGGAGGTCAGAAGTGCGCTACATGTCTTAAATGAATTGTTTTTTTGGATTTTCCAAGCAGTTGAAAGTTAACCTGGATTTGTGATTTTTTAGGCTTACTATACTCCTCAAAGAGATTCTACTTCTTATAAATGCCTTCAACTCTAAGAGTTGACATGGTAATACATGACCACGACTATGTGTTTTAGTATATAAAATCTTTTTTTAAAACTAAGCTATCACTCTTTTCTTAGAATCAAGATGAACCATGTGAGTCACATGCCTCTGCTCAAGATAACGCCCAAAGTGTTTATGTGCCGCAAAAGTCTATAGTAAGTGGTTTTTTCATAGAACTTCAATGCTTCTTTATCTTTTATTTATAGTTTATCAAAATACATATTTGTTTTGCTCAACATAGCCTCCATGCATCCAAAGTGAAAAGTTTCAATCTGAAAGCTTTGAATTACGTCGTTTTTCTCAAGATTACGGAAAAAGCCACTTTGCCCCACTATCGCAAATGGTGAGTTATAATAGTGAGTGATCAAGAACCTTGTCCTTGATCTAATCTTGTAGAATTGCATAGACTTATAATAGGAGTCAAGTTCAAACCCACATCGAAGAGGGAGGAGAAGAAACCGAGTTTAGTTCAATAGGGTGTGGCTCTTTTGTGGATTTGATTACAATCGAGGAATCCAACTACGGATTAAGGTATTCAAATACATTTTGTTTGGATTCGTCAATCTTCAATTGTGGTTATGCTTACCATAGTTTTTTTAATGGGGAAAGTAGGAAGTGCAATGTATGGGTGAAGATGCCTCTCACAGTATTACGTCAATAGACATTATTGAGCCTAACTTTGAAAAACTCAAAACAACCACCTTGGAGTCCAAATCCTTGTTGGTACGACTCTTGTTTTCAAAAAATTTCATTAGTGTGTCAAGAATAAATATAGAATCGATGCTTATGCGATATCCGAATGTGAAGAAGTACCTATTGCCGGGCGCTGCAAGGAGACTACAAAATTTTGCAGCTTAAGTGAAATCTTGGTAATACATTATACTTATTTTGCATGCTTGGTGGTATATGATTATGTTTTGTTTTTCCTCAACGTATGTGCTACTTGTGAAGGATAAGAGAGGAGATACAATTAGTCAAAGTGCTCAAAAGCAAAAGAAGTCCAAACGAAAGGTATTAACATGTGTTTCTTTCATCTTGTCCAAGACATTTTATGAGAATATGTTTTACTAGCTACATATTCTCGTATAACTTCTTCACATTGCTCCTAATACACATGTTTCGTCAAGGTTTTGAAGGAAATGGGCAATAAGGTGTCTACCTCACCTCTTATCAATCAAAACGTTACCAAAGTAAGTTTATTTAATTGTGGTGTCTAGGTGTTTATTGGAGGACATACTTTGTCTTTTTAACTTAAATAATTGAGTTTCTTTATTGCTTTGTTATGTTATTCTCCTATTTGCAATGGATCCTTCGGAGACAATTATGTCCAGATCATGCAGAACCATTAAAAGGCCTCAACGCTATGTAGAGCACAATCATGAGAAGGCAAGATGATTTAACAATTTTTTGAAGCTTAATGTTTTTTCTTATAGAATTTCTCATTGTGAAATAAAACAAGTTTGTGCTCCTTGTTGCCATCAAAACAGGAAAACAAAGTGGAGGTTCAAAAGAAGAGTAGAAAAGACAAGACCATAGCCAAGTGTAAGGTAATTTCCTTAACATCTCTTCATGAATATATTTTTAATAGCTTTTCTCATGCCAAAAATTTTGTGTTCATAGGAGGTAATTGAGCTGGTTGAGATGGATGTTGAGGAGATGGAGGCCATGGCTGTGGAGGCAATGGGTTTGATTGACATTGATGAGATGTATGGCCACTTATGGCCTTGCATAAAAGAATTAAAAGGATTGAATAAGCCAATATTTAGGGAGTGCTCAAGTACTTTAGACCCCACATATCTTCTCCGTTGTTATGTTACATGGGTGCTTTCCACTAGTACCACATGAATCCAGCTTGAACATCAATTGTTTTTCACATTGTAAAATCTTTTTGTGCTATCTATTGTTGTAATGCAATAACTTACTTCTTTATAAGTTCAATTTATTAAAATAGAGTGTTTATTTTTGTTGGTATGTCGATTTGTGACAATATGAAGCTAGGACACTCAAAATGCAGTGTTGAGTTGGTTGTTATCCAATACATCATGCTAAGTATAAAGGGTGTATCATTATGTCCTAAGGTAAATCCATTGTCATGCTAAGCGGTTGGTAGTAATACATCAATGTTTTTGGTAAAAATATGAATTGAATTATTTTTTATATTGAGAATAGAAATCAATAGCAAACTCGATATGAGTGTTACATATGTGTTACTTATAAATAGAGCATTGATTCAAATTAAGCTACTCTCGGCTTGAGACTATGAGGATGATTGTTCTCAAGGCTAGATCTCATGCAAAAGTTCACTATAAAACTTCATGCGTTTTGTCACTTTTGAGAACGTTGTATAAAAATTTTTCATGTATTATAGTAGCATAAGAACACCAACAGGTAATGAGATATGTTTGTAAAACAACATGGAAGGGATGCATGAGAGAGGGGCGAGATTGTAGTGGGAAGTATCTCATATATTTAAATGACATTGCAACACCTTAATGAAATTTGGTGGGTTTACAAAATCACGATGTGTGTGTGTGTGTGTGTTAGAGAGAGAGAGAGAGGGAAAGAGATGCCATGAACATTGGCATGGATATGTTTTGAAAACAAAGAGCATAATCGTAATGGAACTTTCAAAAGATAGAACTTTTGCTCTTTTCAAGATGAGAAAGAATCCCAAGAACTTTCTTTGGTAAGAATTTTTTTTTCTCACGTGGGAAATACTCCTTGAAGGTTAAATCTAATTTATTAAGAATTTTTCTCATTTGAGAATTATTATTGTGGTTCGTTTGACATATGTGGATTCTCACTTGAGAAAATGATTCTCATATGCGCATTCTAATAATGGAAGGACACATATAATTTTTCAATGATAAATAAAAACCTTACTTGAATTACAACATTGTTATTTTTTCTTATTATATTTCACACTTTAAACTAGGAAAAAATGTGAGAAAAGCGCCATGTTTACAACATTGGAATGTGTGTAAAAACTCCTTGTGGACGTAGATGTCGACGGGGACTTTCTTGAAAATGCCCGTCTGCAAGACCATATGGTTGTGCTCCACGCCCACTCGAGTGTGGACGTGTTGAGTGTGGATGACCACCACGTTGCGAGTGGGGATGGCGGCCCGGAAGTGGTTGCGAATGCCTTTGATGGCTTCATCTCGCACCACTCTCGTAGAGTTGAAGTGCGATGCCATGGTTCGGAAGATCTCTCTGATCTGCTGGATTACGACGGCGGGGTCCACCTCCACGGTGATGATGCTGCGGGCCGCCGTGGGCGTCCACCTTAATTCAATATCCAGGTGAGTTCCCACCGCCTCCGTCTCGTCCATCAAAGCCTCTGCCTCTTCTTCTCCCTGAGCCAGCTGAGAAGGTTTAGCTGCTGCTGCTGCTGCTTTGTCGGCCCTCTGTGTGTGTGTGTGTGTGTGTGTGTGCAGTGAATTATCAGCGCTCTCCTCCACCACTGCTGCGTTGCTCACTGCCATCCTTTGTTCTTGGTGGCATCTGCAAACTTCAGTCCTCTCAATTTGTAGCAACCAACGCCCGTTCTTCACCTTGGCGGCCTCCAATTTCCTGCACTTTGGCCAGCTCTAACCTTTCTCTATTGTTCCAATCCTTGCCACCTCACGTGGCCTCCCTTGCTCACGTGCAGCCTTTCTCCTCTGTAAGCAGCACCACCTTAAGGCCCTCAATCACCTGTCAGCCCCCGGCCTTCCTTGCTTTGGCCACTAGCGATATTGCTAGTGTGATCACCTCCTCTGCAACTGGCATCCCCCCTTCAGATTGCCATGATGCCTTTAATATGTTCACACCCTAGATGGTATCGTACCCCACACAACTGGCTGACCTGCTTGCCATGCAATTGCAGCACCCTGCCACCTTTTGCTCTCAGGCCGCCTTCCCTTTTGCAGCTCTGAGTCTTTTTTGTCGTTGCCCTTTGCAGCGCTGGCCCCTTTTCTACTGCCATATGGTGCCCAAGTCTGCAACCTCTATCCAACTCACCACTTTCTGGCTCGCTTCTATCCAAGAACTGCGCTCGTCCCGCAGTTTGGCAACCTTACCATGCAGTAGAATTTGTTTTTTTTAAAAAACCCAAGCCAATTTCTAGCTTTACCTTATTAAAACAAATCCCTATGTGGCCTACTTTCCCACGTTAGCGATGACTTCATTTGCCGTGACAATTAAATTTAACTCCAGATCCCATACCCTTGATTATGCTCAATAGTCGATGTCAAAACAACTCCAATTAGGCACCCCTCAATTCCTTTCTCCAAATGCCTTCGACTTCAAGGCTCCACACACTAGGAAAAGCACCACCATGATGAGTGTCGACAACCTTGCACCACAACTTCTTGACATGGTCTCCAATCAGAGGTTTGCTAGCCTTCCAGGTATCCAAAGAGCTTCAAGCTCATTAGAATGGAGTAGCTCTTTGCATACACATCATAGCTCCAACACCATTGGGAAATGAGTGACTAATTGATTCCATATGGCATTCTCTTCCACCGAGGGCTTCAAATGCAAGTCTATAAAGCTTGAATGGTAGAGAGCATCAAGAGCTTGATCTGCTTTGGTATACACTTCACAATAAGATCTTTTGTTCTCTGTATCTAGCACTTGCTCAAGCATTTCCCCATCAGGTAACTGATTTCCACATCGTTGCTACTGGCACTGCTATGGGTCGACATAGATTGGGTGCACCATCATTGCCCACCCCCTCGTTGAGCATTCATGCTGCTCAACCACATTATTATTTAGGTAAAACAGGTCTATATAGAGATAATGATATAAAATAGCTACATAGAATGCATAAGAAAAATGATATAATGGCTATATAGATAGGATAGAGATAGAGAGAAGAGCATCTGCGGCATCACCCTCCAGGATCAAATGGAAATGCATAGGCTCCCCTACACATGATGGAAACTCCACCTGGATCAAAAATAAAACATTTGCCGTGGCCATCCATCTGTAAAGCATGCATATTGAAGCCTCTCTTTGCACTTGTAGGCCAAAAGACAGATGACTGTAACTTCTCTTCATAGCATAATTCTCTAGCACCACGTATCCATAGTCCTTCCTGCCAACCATTAGCATACTTTCGATCACTTGAAGCACCTAAACCATAAGTAGCTATCCTGTCACCTGCTAGAGAACCCTCCATATCATCATCTTTATCATATGAGCACTAAAACCTGCATATTACACCTTGCAAAGCAACCTGCAACAACATATCTATCAATAACATAGCACGGAGCAGCAATACCCTGCCAGTTGTCTCCACCTGTTGCATAGCCAATTTTGTATGTGATCCTTGGAAACCTGTATCCAAATCTTCTAAAAATGGCACCAAAACCAACTCTTCAAACTTAAGAGCATGACCTCCTAGAGCTTCAACCTGCTCTTCAAACACCTCATCACCAACCAGGTTAGCAATACCTTCCTCTCTACATGGAGCCTCTCTATTATAGGCTCCACCTATATCCACTTCCATAGAGTGATCTGCCGGAGCTAGCTCTCCACGGCCATACACAAACAACAACACTTCTAAGTACACCTCTACATGCTCACCAAGGCAAGGTTGCCCCACCCCCTGCATAGACAAATCAATTTGACATACCTCTGCTTCTGTTTCTAGCTCTTGCAAGTCATCCTCAAAAAACTCCTCTTCAACCTAGTCGGATGCACAATCAAACCACACTTCTTCTAGTAAGGACTCACCACCACAAAACACTACAGAGGGTTTCTCAACTAGCAGGTTCACACAAGGTATCTCCACACTTGCACTATGATTCTCCTCGACCTTCAGTTGGCTAACAGAAAACTCGTATACACCTTCTACCAATTCACCCACATGCAAGACATCATAAGTATTATACCTAGAAGACATAGACTCCGTCTCCCACATACTATCTGTGTCTAAAACATTGCTTTGAGAGCTTTTAGACTCCTCTTTTGAACTTGATGATTCTTGCACCACTTCTACCTTACATGTCGTTGGTTCTAGAACCAACACTTCTTCTTGAAGGCTTTTTATCACCTCGCCCTCTCGAGCAAGCAAATTGGGTGGCACTCTGAATATGCCTCTCTGTATCTTTTGAGATCTGGTTGGCACTGTTCTACCTCCTCTAGCCTGGCATCAGCTCCAAGTGCTTTGATCACATGCATATCAATAAAAAAAAGGAGCTTTTACCTCTTGATGTTCACCCATCTGCCTGAACTTAGGTCCACTAGCTGTCGTGATTATAGATTGAATCAATCCTGCCTCCATCATCTTCTTCATCTTTCGACTCTTTGCTTTGGAAACTATGACAGCTTAAAATATCCTAGTTTGGGTGCTTGGGTAACCGCCATAAAATCCCCTCAATAAGCTTCAAATCTATCAACAAAGGCATTGAAATTGGCACTTACGTTCTGCTGCAAGCCTTTGACCTTTGCATCTGCTTCCGAGGCCGACACCACCTTTCGATACCTTCGTAAAAATTGCTCGCGAAATCCAATTCAATTCCGCTTGTGTGCATCTTCTAAGCCATGGAACCAAGCTTTCGCTTTACCTCGCAACACCAAAGGTAGAGTATGGAGCTTTGCTTCATCACCTGGCATCCATAGTACTCTCAGCATAAATAGCTCAAAATTGGCAATCCAATTGTCTGCATCTTCATCTCCTTTGAACACCGGACCAAATTCCTGCTTCATTTGATTCGCGAACACTCGAGGAAGAAGCAATAAGTGGATCCTCAGTGGGGGCACCACAAGATGGAAAGGGGGAAATGAGAAAACCACTAGCACATAATCTGAATGCCTCTATATAGCCCAGTGATTACACGACACCCGTATTCCCTAGTAAACACACACCTACACTCCCGATTTGTAAACAATTGTTGTCTGTGATCGGATGTTTGTGACCGGTCCCGACCAACCCCAACTACACACACCCAATCACAAAGCATCTCATCATGGCTTCAACATTAACCCTTCAATGCACCTTTCTCTATATATACGCCATTCAAAATTGATCAATAACTTCAGACCTTTGCAAAAAACTCTAGCATACACCCAATCTATGCCAAGCCGACATCCACCTTGCATACTCAATACCCACACAAGGAATACTGACACACGATACACAAGTAGATAAGGATGACATGAATCCAAGAGTAGAGCAAGGAAATATCTTGGAAAATCCTTCCGGAAGTGTATACAATATGAAGATGTATCTCCTAACGCAACGCGACCTTGATGAGCATGGCAAGCCTCCTCTTCATCATAGTGTGTACCACCCTTCAAAAACAATTTGAGGCAGACTCTTCAGTTATACTCCCTCCTTTGATCCCCCAATCTTTGTAGCACCACCGTGTTGGTACCCAGGGCCTCTTGGCTCTTCAAGTCCCTCCTCACGGCCCTGCAAATCTGATGCCTGCCATCCTTTGTTCTTGGTGGCATGTGCAAACTTCAGTCCTCTCAATCTGTAGCAACCAACGCCCGTTCTTCAACTTGGCGGCCTCCAATTTCCTGCACTTTGGCCATTTCGAACCTTTCTCTATTGTTCCAATCCTTACCACCTCAAGTGGCCTCCCTTGCTCACGTGCAGCCTTCCTCCTCTGTAAGCAGCACCACCTTGTGGCCCTCAATCACCTGTCAGCCCCCGGCCTTCCTTGCTTTGGCCACTAGCGATATTGCTAGTGGTCACCTCCTCTGCAACTGGCATCCCCCCTTCAGATTGCCATGATGCCTTTAATATGTTCACACCCTAGATGGCATCGTACCCCACACAACTGGCTGACCTGCTTGCCATGCAATTGCAGCACCCTGCCACCTTTTGCTCTCAGGCCGCCTTCCCTTCTGTAGCTCTGAGTCTTTTTTGTCGTCGCCCTTTGCAGCGCTGGCCCCTTTTCTACTGCCATATGGTGCCCAACTCTGCAACCTCTATCCAACTCACCACTTTCTGGCTCGCTTCTATGCAAGAACTGCGCTCGTCACGCAGTTTGGCAACTTACCATGCAGTAGAATTTGTTTTTTCTAAAACCCAACCCAACTTCTAGATTTACCTTATTAAAACAAATCCCTATGTGGCCTTTCCCACGTTCGCGATGACTTCATTTGCCATGACAATTAAATTTAACTCCAGATCCCATACCCTTGATTATGCTCAATAGTCGATGTCAAAACAACGCCATTTAGGCAACCCTCAATTTCTTTCTCCAAATGCCTTCAACTTCAAGGCTCCACACACTGGGAAAAGCTCCACCATTACGAGTGTCGACAACCTTGCACCAGAACTTCTTGACATGGCCTCCAATCAGAGGTTTGCTAGCCTTCCAGGTATCCAAAGAGCTCCAAGCTCATTAGAATGGAGTAGCTTTCTGGATACACATCATAGCTCCAACACCATTGGGCAATGATTGACTAAATGCTTCCATATGGCATACTCTTCCACCGAGGGCTTCAAATGTAAGTCTATAAAGCTTGAATGGTAGAGAGAATCAAGAGTTTGATCTGCTAACTATCACATTTGGCATACACTTCGCAACAAGATCTTTTGTTCTATGTATCTAGCACCTGCTCAAGCATTTCCCTATCAGGTGAATGATTTCCACATCGTTGCTACTGGCACTTCCATGGGTCGACATAGATTGGGTGCACCATCATTGCCCACCCCCTAGTTGAGCATTCATGCTGCTCAACCACAGTATTATTTAGGTAAAACAAGTCTGTATAGAGATAATTATATAAAATAGCTACATAGAATGCATAAGAAAAATGATATAATGGCTATATAGATAGGATAGAGATAGAGAGAAGAGTTTCTGCTGCATCAGCCACCAAGATCAAATGGAAATGCATAGGCTCCCCTACACATGATGGAAACTCCACCTGGATCAAAAATAAAACATTCGCCGTGCAGTACAAGAGGCTATTCATATTAGCGACGCTCACACAGCGACGCTCAAAAAAAAAAATTCCCGGCGTCGCTATGAGCGTCGCAAATTTACAAAGAAATTTGCGACGGTCATAGCGACGCCGGCTGGGCTAAAAAAATAACCGAGCGCGCCCAAAAATTCAGATCTCAGATCTGAGTTTTTCGGCGCCCTCAAGCAAGGAGCAGGTAACGCTCTCCCTCTCTCTCTCTCTCTCTCTCTCTTTTTTTTTCTTCTCCACACACACACACACACACACACACACACACACACACACACACACACACACACACACACACACACACACGAGGAGAGGAAGGAGAGCCAGGTATGCTCCTTCCCTCTCCTCATTCTCATGTTCCCTTCCCCTCTTTCTCTCTCCCTCTCTCTCTCTCTCTCACACACACACACATACACACACACACATAGTGTTTTTGAGAGAGAGAGAGAGAGAGAGAGAGAGAGAGAGAGAGAGAGAGAGAGAGAGAGAGAGAGAGAGAGAGAGAGAGAGTACAAACAAAAACAAAAACGCACACACACATACATAAACAAAGAATGCACACACACATTGAGAGAGGAAAAGAGAGAGAGAGCATGCATAAACAAAAAACGCACGCATTGAGAGAGGAAAAGAGAGAGAGGACATGCATAAACAAAAAACGCACACATTGAGAGAGGAAAAGAGAGAGAAAACATGCATACGATCCAAAAAAACGTACACACATTGAGAGAGAAAGAGAGAGAAACTAATTTAACGTCGTAGGAAACTAATTAAAATTAAAAGACCTAAAGATCTAGCCGACGAGGAGTTGAACTCAAGACCTATTATTCAAGAGGGAAATGGCATAATCAATCTATCATACTTGGCATGGGTGATAGAAAGGTTATACCATTTATCTCTTTTTATTGGCACACACATCCACACACGCGCACACACACAAGAAGAAGAGAGTTATAACGTCGTAGGAAACTATCTTAAAAGACGTTAAAGATTAGGTTATATGTAGACTTACATTAAATTAGATTTAGGTTTATTTTTAACTAGATTTACGTTTATTTACGCTAGATTTAGATTTACATTATATTAGATTAGATTTAGGTCTCCATAGACTGCGATGCCTGCATGAAGCGGGTGAAGAAAGCCCTCAATGGAATATAGGGTATTGCTGCCTTCACTCATGGTGGGCTCTGTCGATCCAAAAGTACTGGTGAAATGTCTTCAGAAGATAGGGAAGAAGGTGGATCTTCAGGGCGGCAAGAGTCACTACATCCCCGACACAATGACCATCTAGGCAACCTCTAGTCATTCAACAGCAACTTCAAAGTTAGTAACAAGAGCAAGAATGGTCTAAAGGGCCAATTGCTGTCGTCAGATGTGGATGGAGATGAGGCAGCGTCACCGCCGGAAGTTAACTCTCACATCTTTAGTGATGAGAATGCCAACTCTTGCCGAGTTATGTGAAAAATTATGTGTTAAATCAGTTTTAAGGTTCTTATAATCCCTGTTAGTTTAGTTCTTTGTTTTTAATATAACATAATTTACGTTAGATTTAGATTTATGTTATATTAGATTAGACTTAGGTTTATTTAGGTTTACCCACACACACACACACACACACACACAAAAGAAGAAGAGAGTTTTAACGTCGTAGGAAACTATCCCAAAAGACGTTAAAGATTAGGTTAGATGTAGACTTACGTTAAATTAGATTTAGGTTTATTTTTAGTTAGATTTACGTTTATTTAGATTTACGCTTATTTACGTTAGATCGAGTCCACGCAAGAATTACTTACGGTTTAGGGTTTAGAGTTAGACGAACAGTGAAAAGATCTACTGTGAAAAGATGTTAAGATGCTGTGAAGTGCTACAGCTAGAGAAGAGGCAAAGGGGTTTTGTCCACTACATGCAGTATCATGTAGACGTGGGTGTGTAGATTTCTTGTACCCACAAATATAGGTATTGACCAATAAAGACGAGATTATAACCCGGTGGTTCTGATCTCCGTGCACCTCTAGACCGAGGTGTGCGGGGATTGGACATGACTAGAGAATGTGAGGTAAAGAGAGAGAGAGAGAGAGAGAGAGAGAGAGAGAGAGAGAGAGAGAGAGAGAGAGAGAGAGAGATAAGACGAAGAATGCCAATAGAATATTAAATTTGTTGTCCAGGTTATAAGTTTTTTATCCTCATTATGAGTAGTGATGAGGATGTGGGACCGTCCAACCGAAACACCTATCTCTCAACGAGGGTCTTATGTCCTTGTAATCAATGCAAGCATGCTGTGCGACGGACAAGACGTGTTTCTTTGCAGCACGTTCGCGAATTTGGCGAGTTTGATCCATCTATTATAGATCGAGTTGTTGCCAATTATAACTCGTCGGACTCTAACGCTGGCCAACAAGCAGCAATCTTGCAACCCAATAGACGTGTTCGCAGGCGCTTTGGTCAAGCAACATATGTGAGGCCACAAGATGTAGCCTCTGACAGCTCGGGGGATGATCATGCAGAGCACATTCCCAACGAGGAAATGTTTGAGCCCGAGATTGATGAAATGATCGAGACGATCATGGATTCAGAAAGGCTTATCTATGATGATATGAAAAGTGAAGCCGATACGCCATTGTATAATGGAGCACGTATGTCTAGATTGAAAGCACTCCTGGTTCTTCTCAACATGCAGACAAAGTTTGGATGGCGTGACACTAGCGTCAGAGCGATTTTCAGGTGATCTATTACAATTAGTTTACTTTAATAAAACTCTAAATGTATAATGATCTGATAGATTTTTACACGACTGTATCATATTTTTATGTTGTGTAGATTGCTGAAAGAGCACATACTACCAGCTGACAATGTGATGCCAGATTCCCGAGATGAAGCAAGAAAGATTTTGCGAAACTTGGGGATGGATTACAATTCTATCCACGCTTGTCCTAATGACTGCATTCTTTTCAGAGGGGAATACATAGACATGGAGAAGTGTCCGAAATGTGATTCCGAAAGATATCAAGTAGATCTCCACGGGACAAAAATTCCACAAAAGGTTTTGCGACATTTCCCTCTGCTTCCTCGCATCAAGCATTTCTTCGAATGTAAGTCCATGGCCGCCCTAGCATCATGGCATGAGGAGAATAAATCTTCGGATGGTGTGCTACGAATTCCTGCAGATTGCGTAGCCTGGAAACATATAGATGGAACATGGTCGGATTTTGCCAGGGAAGCTCGAAATTTTTTCCCATAGTTGATCTATTATCATGTGTATACATGCAGGGATGTTTGTCTCTCGACATCCGTAACACAATCTACAAACTTGCAAAGCTGGTGCAATGGATCTCACAAAAGGAGATCAACGTAGACTCCATACCATTCGCCAAACTAAATGCTGCGGAGCTTGTGTACATGTTTGAGAAACATTTTCCTACTACAATGCTAACCATTCAGGTGCATCTTCTTGTTCACATAGTTGATGAGGTGGAAATAGCTGGCACAGTTCATTCCAGATGGATGTTCTTCTTAGAACGTTTCATGAAAACGCTTAAGGGATATGTGCGTCAAAAGGCATGTCCGGAGGGTAGCATGGCAGAAGGTTGGTTGGTATCAGAGTCCCTAGTGTACATTGGAGAGTGGCTAGACGGATTTGATAAATCCCGGAACACGCTATGGCAAACCATAGATGATGAGCGCATATCTGGGATTGTCATGTGCAATCTCGGTGTTGAGAAGAAGATGACGGAAGATCTAGAGGCTAAAATCAACCGATTTTGCATGCTTCACAATCCAGTGATGCAAAAGTGGATTTCACAATATGAGGATGCAAAGCAAGAGCGACAAAGGGCACGAATCGAGTGGAGACGGGGAAGACGACCACCGATGCACTATCCAGCGGTTCTGGAGAGCCTACCAACCTTCATGAGCTTAAGATGGTTGCACAACCAATTGAAAAGCGCACAACAATGCGGTGACGAAGTGACTGAGGAAGAGTGGGAGTACTCTCGGGGTTGCGCGACCAAGGTAAGTTTGCAATGTACGACTAGCAAGTGACTTTATTTATAAATTTTTGAACGGCCACTCATAATCTTTGTTCGTTGTAGTATAAGTCATACACAGCAGCATGGTGTAAAGGTCGACGTTTTAGGGTGGAACGAATCGACAAAAAGCGTTTTACTCAAGATTGTGGAATCATGGCAAAATTTGAACAGTCTAGTCGACGACGTTCCTCTGATGCAGATCCTGTGGTGGCGGAACTCACTTACTTCGGCACGCTGCAAGAGATTTTGAGGATCGATTACAGAGGATTTTTTGTCGACTTGTTCGACGTGCAATGGTTCAAGATAATCATGGAGGGTCGCAACGCTACTGTGCGTAGAGGAGAGTCTGGTTTTCTTGAGGTGGATTCTACTAAGAAATGGACTGACCTAAGAGACACTTTCGTACTACCCGAGCATTGTGAACAAGTAAGTATGTAAATAGTTAACATCCCCCTTTTACAAGTTATGTGCTTGAAAGCTCTCATGTAAGTTATGTGGCTCTGGCAGGTAATATTTCATCCTACAAAGTCTACATCAAACTGGTGGTACGTCATAGAGATAGCCCCTCGTAGTGCAAGGACGTATGAAGGCTACCATGTGCCAATCACAACGGCATCAATGGAGGAGATCAGAGAAGATGCTCAATCAGAAGCCGCTGCGGTGGTGCCAGACGAGCATCAAGATGCTACTACTCTATATGGGGTGCATGCAGAGGAGCTACAAAATGAAACAGAGGATATGTGTTTAAACGGAGAGCTCTATATAGATATAGGAAGTTATGCTGAGTTATGCGAGGATGAGAGAGAGATCTCTTAAAGCCACAAATATTGTATTTGAACAATTTTGCTCCGTGTTGTAAAAGCTCTGGCTCTCTAAGTACCTTCCATGGTGTATAACGCTCTTTTCTACTCGCGCTCACATCTTTTGATTGAAAATTCTGAGTTTTCGACTTGCCTCTTCTATCACTCAATTCATTGCGTCATTGTATTTTGCGTCATTACGTCATTGTATTTAATGGTCTTTGCGTCATTGTCTACTCTATTCATTCAATATTAAGTTTAAATATTCGTGTGTTTAATGCATGTATGGATGATGAGGAGTTTCTTTCTTCTTTGGCACCGCAGCAGAGACAGTGGTACGTGGAGCGTCATCGCTCTGGCGCATCATCGCGCGTTCCTACTCCATCCGCATCTCCCTCTCTTTCGGAGCATTTGGCGCGCTCCGAAGTTTCGACGTCGACGAGACGAGCTTCACACTCGTCTAGACACCGGCGCTCTAGTGGTGGCGGTGGCGGTTGTTGTGGGGATTCCGCCACCGATGCCTCCACACCGCCTCGTGTTCGACGAGGCTCTTTACCCTCCCCTTCTTTGCCCGCCCCCACACCAGCCACAGCATCGCCATCTACGCCAGGTTTTGCACGGCTGACTGTTCCTAGAAGCTACACACCTGTACCTACTCCGCCAGGAGCCACCCCACTCGACCATCCTCGCTTAGGGGCCCAGACGCCGGTGGATACACCTGACGTCCGTACCCCCATCGACACGCCGCTAGAGACCCCTGCCGGGACACCCAGGTTCACGTGTCACCGGCCAGAGGGCTTGTCTTACTCCATCGACTTCAGCGGAGGCATCATCATGGATGATGATGGCAAGAAGGTGATCTCGCGCATGCGTGGTCTTTGCTCTCAGCTGTTTAGACACTACATACTAAACAAATGGAGTGAAGTACCAAGTGATTTAAAAAACAGAGTCATCAGCATACTTCATGATGAGTTTCCCGTTCCAACACGGGATCAGCGCTTCAATGAAGACCTGATGAAGATTCGAATGCGCGAATACTGCAAACACAAGCGTTCCGAAGTGCAAAAAGCAATCAAGAATGGGTGGAACAGGCCAGATTGGCTGGCCAAAGAAGATTGGAAGAATGCGAAGAAAGCAACGCGCGAGAATCCCGACAAGTGGAAGCAACAAAAAGATGCAGCCAGAGCGCGAGTAGAGGCAGGGACCTCGCACCACTTGGGGAGCGGTGGATGGGCATCATTTGAGGCCGATTTTGTAAGTGTTTTCACATTGCTCTTTATGTTCGATAGTTTACGGTTTATGAGTTTTTTAATTCTAACATAATGAAATCTTTGTATGTTTTGACAGTGGTCGATGACAGGACGTGATCCCACAACGTACGAGCGCGAGTACGCAGGCAGGAAGGGCTTAAACGCCCTGATGGACATTCTCAGTTCTCGCTGCGGCATGGTTAGTATTAGGGTTTACTCTTTTTTATTTTTTGTATTGTTTTATAAATGTCGTTATATGTTTATACTTACTGAAAGCTGTCTTACTGTCTTTTTTTGCAGAATCCGACAGATACGCCGCTTGGACGCGATGAGACGTCTGACTAGACGACGTCAGTTTAGCCGTAGCTAGATAGCATTAGTTTAGGGTTTCTCATAGCTTATGTATCATGAGACGGATTTTATACGTCTTTTTGAACCATGTATATTATTACATTTGTCACCGCAGTTCCTTTTGCCAATCAATTCTTTATGCCTATGATGTTGTACAATTGTCATTATTACATTTGCCAATCAATTCATTTTGCCTATGATGTGTACAATTGTCAATTTTGCAAACAATGCATCTTGTGGGTGACTATTTTGGGTCTATTATCTACCCTTGCACTTTTTTTAAAAAGTGAATCAAGTACAATATGGTTGATGGGTGGCAGGGCATTCAATGCCCTGCCACCAAAAAAAAATTCTCTCGGGCGTCGCTATAACCGTCGCTATTTATGGCTCTGTAGCGTCGCTATGAGCGTCGCTATAGTCTTCAGTGTAACCGTCGCTATGAGCGTCTCTATATAGAGACGCTTGTAGCGACGCATATAGCGACGCTCTCGTAGCGATGCTCGTAGCGACGGTTTTAGCGACGCCGGGGGTTATAAAAAACCAGTGTATTTCCGTCGCTAACAACGTCACAAGAGCACACAACCTCTTGTAGTGGTGGCCATCCATCTGTAAAGCATGCATATTGAAGCCTCTCTTTGCACTTGTAGGCCAAAAAACAGATGACTGTAACTTCTCTTCATAGCATAATTCTCTAGCACCACGTATCCATAATCCTTCATGCCAACCATTAGCATACTTTCGATCACTTGAAGCACCTAAACCATAAGTAGCTATCTTGTCACCTGCTAGAGAACCCTCCATATCATCATCTTTATCATATGAGCACTAAAACCTGCATATTACACCTTGCAAAGCAACCTGCAACAACATATCTATCAATAACATAGCATGGAGCAGCAATACCCTGCCAGTTGTCTCCACCTGTTGCATAGCCAATTTTGTATGTGATCCTTGGAAACCTGTATCCAAATCTTCTAAAAATGGCACCAAAACCAACTCTTCAAACTTAAGAGCATGACCTCCTAGAGCTTCAACCTGCTCTTCAAACACCTCATCACCAACAAGGTTAGCAACACCTTCCTCTCTCCATGGAGCCTCTCTCTTATAGGCTCCACCTATATCAACCTCCATAGAGTCATCTGCAGGAGCTAGCTCTCCACGGCCATACACAAACAACAACACTTCTAAGTACACCTCTACATGCTCACCAAGGCAAGGTTGCCCCACCCCCTGCATAGACAAATCAATTTGACATACCTCTGCTTCTGTTTCTAGCTCTTGCAAGTCATCCTCAAAAAACTCCTCTTCAACCTAGTCGGATGCACAATCAAACCACACTTCTTCTAGTAAGGACTCACCACCACAAAACACTACAGAGGGTTTCTCAACTAGCAGGTTCACACAAGGTATCTCCACACTTGCACTATGATTCTCCTCGACCTTCAGTTGGCTAACAGAAAACTCGTATACACCTTCTACCAATTCACCCACATGCAAGACATCATAAGTATGATACCTAGAAGACATAGACTCCGTCTCCCACATACTATCTGTGTCTAAAACATTGCTTTGAGAGCTTTTAGACTCCTCTTTTGAACTTGATGATTCTTGCACCACTTCTACCTTACATGTCGTTGGTTCTAGAACCAACACTTCTTCTTGAAGGCCTTTTATCACCTTGCCCTCTCGAGCAAGCAAATTGGGTGGCACTTTGAATATGCCTCTTTGTATCTTTTGAGATCTGGTTGGCACTTGTTCTACCTCCTCTAGCCTGGCATCAGCTCCAAGTGCTTTGATCACATGCATATCAATAAAAAAAGGAGCTTTTACCTCTTGATGTTCACCCATCTGCTTGAATTTAGGTCCACCAACTGTCGTGATTATAGATTGAATCAATCCTGCCTTCATCATCTTCTTTATCTTTCGACTCTTTGCTTTGGAAACTATGACAGCTTAAAATATCCTAGTTTGGGTGCTTGGGTAACCGCCATAAAATCCCCTCAATAAGCTTCAAATCTATCAACAAAGGCATTGAAATTGGCACTTACGTTCTGCTGCAAGCCTTTGATCGTTGCATCTGCTTCCGAGGCGGACACCACCTTTCGATACCTTCGTAAAAATTGATGGCGAAATCCAACTCAATTCTGCTTGTGTGCATCTTCTAAGCCATCGAGCCAAGATTTTGCTTTACCTCGCAACACCAAGGGTAGAGTCTGGAGCTTTGCATCATGACCTGGCATCCATAGTACTCTCAGCATAAATAGCTTAAAATCGGCAATCCAATTGTCTGCATCTTCATCTCCTTTGAACACCGGACCAAATTCTTGCTTCATCTTGATTCACGAACACTTTGTGAAGAAGCAATAAGTGAATCCTCCGTGGGGGCACCACAAGATGGAAAGGGGGAAATGAGAAAACCACCAGCACATAATCTGAATGCCTCTATATAGCCCAGTGATTACACGACACCCCTATCCCCTTGTAAACACACACCTAGACTCCCGATTTGTAAACAATTGTTGTCTGTGATCGGATGTCTGTGACCCGGTCCCGACCAACCCCAACTACACACACCCAATCACAAAGCATATCATCATGGCTTCAACATTAACCCTTCAATGCACCTTTCTCTATATATAAGCCATTCAAAATTGATCAATAACTTCAGACCTTTGCAAAAATCTCTAGCATACACCCAATCTATGCCAAGCCGACATCCACCTTGCATACTCAATACCCACACAAGGAATACTGACACACGATACACAAGGAGATAAGGATGAGAGTAGAGAAAGGAAATATCTTGGAAAATCCTTCTGGAAGTGTATACAATATGCAGATGTATCTCCTAACTCAACGCGACCTTGATAAGCATGGCAAGCGAGCATACCACCCTTCAAAAACAATTTGAGGCAGACCATTCAGTTATACTCCCTCCTTTGATCCCCCAATCTTTGTAGCACCACCGTGTTGGTACCCACGGCCTCTTGGCTCTAGTTCAAGTCCCGCCTCACGGCCCTGCCCATCTCATGCCTGCCATCCTTTGTTCTTGGTGGCTTCTGCAAACTTTAGTCCTCTCAATCTGTAGCAACCAACGCCCGTTCTTCAACTTGGCGGCCTCCAATTTCCTGCACTTTGGCCATCTCGAACCTTTCTCTATTGTTCCAATCCTTGCCACCTCAAGTGGCCCCCCTTGCTCACGTGCAGCCTTCCTCCTCTATAAGCAGCACCACCTTGTGGCCCTCAATCACCTGTCAGCCCCCGGCCTTCCTTGCTTTGGCCACTAGCGATATTGGTAGTGGTCACCTCCTCTGCAACTGGCATCCCCCCTTCAGATTGACATGATGCCTTTAATATGTTCACACCCTAGATGGCATCGTACCCCACACAACTGGCTGACCTGCTTGCCATGCAATTGCAGCACCCTGCCACCTTTTGCTCTCAGGCCGCCTTCCCTTCTGTAGCTCTGAGTCTTTTTTGTCGTCGCCCTTTGTAGCGCTGGCCCCTTTTCTACTGCCATATGGTGCCCAACTCTGCAACCTCTATCCAACTCACCACTTTCTGGCTCGCTTCTATGCAAGAACTGCGCTCGTCACGCAGTTTGGCAACTTACCATGCAGTAGAATTTGTTTTTAAAAAAAAACCCAACCCAACTTCTAGCTTTACCTTATTAAAACAAATCCCTATGTGGCCTTTCCCACGTTCGCGATGACTTCATTTGCCGTGACAATTAAATTTAACTCCAGATCCCATACCCTTGATGATGCTCAATAGTCGATATCAAAACAACTCCAATTAGGCACCCTTCAATTCCTTTCTCCAAATGCCTTCGACTTCAAGGCTCCACACACTGGGAAAAGCACCACCATGATGAGTGTCGACAACCTTGCACCACAACTTCTTGACATGGCCTCCAATCAGAGGTTTGCTAGCCTTCCAGGTATCCAAAGAGCTTCAAGCTCATTAGAATGGAGTAGCTCTCTGCATACACATCATAGCTCCAACACCATTGGGCAATGATTGACTAATTGCTTCCATATGGCATACTCTTCCACCGAGGGCTTCAAATGCAAGTCTATAAAGCTTGAATGGTAGAGAGCATCAAGAGCTTGATCTGCTAACTATCACATTTGGCATACACTTCGCAACAAGATCTTTTGTTCTCTGTATCTAGCACCTGCTCAAGCGTTTCCCCATCAGGTGACTGATTTCGACATCGTTGCTACTGGCACTTCCATGGGTCGACATAGATCATTGCCCACCCCCTCGTTGAGAATTCATGCTACTTAACCACAGTATTATTTAGGTAAAATATGTTTGTATAGAGAGAATGATATAAAATAGCTACATATAATGTATAAGAAAATTGATATAATGGCTATATAGATAGGATAGAGATAGAGAGAAGAGCATCTGCTGCATCACCCTCCAGGATCAAGTTGCTACTAGAACTTCCATGGGTCGACTCAGATTGGGTGCACCAACATAGCTATCATAGAGAGCATATTTCAACTACTATTAGAGAATAGCACTTTCAAGAGAAGTCAATAATATCACATGTAAAATATGTTGTAGTGATCAACTTCGTCTTTATTCTCTAGCATCATAGATTCATAAGTTCCCTATCTCCTTGCAAGGGCACTTTTGTAGACCATCAAGCAACAATGCTCTCTCACCACTGTATCTTTACTTATCTCAAGCAAGCTTGAGCAACTTTGTTGGTTTGTGGGCTAATTATTAGTAGCATACACAAGGTTTTAAGCTGACTTAAAATCATAACCACATAACAATTGGTAGCTTGAATCGCCGTCAGGCTACACTCAAAGGGAATTGGAGAGTCGATCAAAAAATTCAGAGGAACGATTCTAACAACAGGTCGTTGCATTTGCATCCAAATGTGGTATCCTCATGAAATGAGGACAAATACAATCACCTGGAGCACATTGACTTCTAGATATGCCCATTATGGTTGTGGCAAAGAATGCATTTTCATCGTGATGCAAGTACCTTGAAGATTTGCCACCTTATGCAAGACCTTCACATGGTTTAGAGATTCAGATGTGCAAACACTTTTCTTTGCCAACATAGAGTGCTCTCTACCAAGTGCATGCATTCACCTACTTTGTATCCTTGATCTCGTTCCATTTACATTCATGGGTTGCTATCACTAGTCAAGGCAACGCGTCATCAACCCCCCCTCTAGCTTTGCCTCTCTAAAAGTTCATTGGAGTGTGGCTCCAATCATGGCCTTGCAGGGCCTTTTAGTTCAAATGACCCAAATAAATTAATTTGCAAGAAACAAGGAGGGACATGAGCCTTCCACTCATCTGAGTACATGCGGATGAGTAGAGGGATCTTGTCTCCTTTAATTTTTTCCACACTTGCATTGAGTTTTTTGCTCATTGTAAGAGCCGCATCCCACCTACCAAGTGTAGCGCAAATGATCAGGAAGATCTTGCCCCGCCTTCTATTGTGAGCCAAGAGATTAACGTTTTTTAGTGATTCATGACCTACATTTTTTGTTTATATGGGCAAACCACAACTAGGCTTGACTTACATCACCTTTATGAGATGAGCCAAGAGTGTAGGTTCTTCCTTGCTAGAGCTCATGATTGGAAAGAAGAATGGGACCACGAGCCCCTTGATCATCCACGTGCACGCAGATGATCACGGAGCTCATGGTTCCCTTCTTCTTTCTAATCACAAACTCTAGCATGGGGGGGCCAAAGCATGTATTGGTGGTCCAAAGAGTGGTGTCTTGGACACTACTTTAATAGCAACTTAAGGATCCCAATTTCATGTGTCCTGTATGAACATACCAACCATGTTGTATATCATTGGAAATATTTTGACAAGGAGAATTCAATATTGCAATGTTGGCAAAAAATTGATAAGATTTGCATAAAATTTACCGTGTCCTACTTTTTGCTAAGCCAACCACAAAAAAGTGAAATAGTGGTACCACCAATACATGCTTTCACTAGGGGATAATTTCCATTTGAGGTTCTCAAACATGTGCATGCAAGTCAAGATGGGGCTCTTGCCCCTCTTTTTTGGATTCAAATATAAGCTATAGCACAAAAATATTTCCATTTAAGGTTCTCACACATGAGAGTTTATTGCATTTGGAGATACTAATGTTGGAATCTTGATGGCATGTGGCATTAAGGAAGATACTAATATGGGCATAAAAATTCAAGACGGAATGCCTTAGATGACTTGTATGTCACATGTGGTGCATGCACGACCCCACTCTTAGGCATGTGTGCCATTATACAAGAAGCTAATGATACCCTATCCAGAAAAAAAAGGGGGGGCTCCAACCCCCCCTTTTTTTAAAGATTGGGTATCATCAACAAGCAAAACGAAGAAGCTATAGGGTGTTTTGAATTGATAGCAATCACCTATGCTTGCATACATTATGCTTGGCACTACTTGAGTTGACATGTATGCCAAATGCAATCACCTAGCTCAGGTTTAATTAAGAAGTATGAGATCCAGCCAATTTTGGAAAACTAAAAGAGAATTCATTAGCGAAAGGGATTAACAATTTAAGGCTTTGCAGAGTAGCTTCTTAAATCTCTCTCTCTCTCTCTCTCTCTCTCTCTCTCTCTCTCTCTCTCTCTCTCTCTCTCTCTCTCTCTCTCTCTCTCTCTCTCTCTCTCACAGAGGTCAACAACACTTGGTTGTCGGCTAGAAAAAGTGGCCCGGTAGATTTACAGTTCATGGATTGTGTGAAGAATAAGTAGTCAATAATTCAATGCTCACATTTTATTAGTGCTTGATTGCACGAAAGGCTTTCAATCTGCTTGTTTGACTATTGCAACCAAATATCCATTGTCAAGAGGCAGAAAGAGGTGTAAAAAAGGGGGGGCATTATGGATTAGTCGGGTTGCATAGTATATAATGTCAATGCCAATGCGGGTGATTGAATATATGTGTCAGAGCCCTCACCAAGATAGCTTGCTTCTTCCACCTTCATTGTGCCCCCTCGTAGTTCCTTCCTCATCTCTGCATACATCTCTCCAAACATGTCCATCTATACTACCACTCACCGGGTTGAATGCACTGGCAATGTTGACACTGCAGCAACAATATAGAACACACACACACACACATAGTCTCTCCATGGTGATCTCTGCTAATGCCTTAAATTAATGGAAATAGCTAATGCCCCCCCCCCCCCCCCCCCTCTGCAAAGATGACAAACTCTCAGTTCCTCCTATCTGTGATCAGTGCGAGCTTTGAGAACGGCTGGACAGCAATCTCGATGTTAATTTTGTGACAGCCCAGGAGTTCAATGATGATCCGTAGTTGAATGCACAAGGTGTTGGCGGGTTTATCAAATACTACCAAGCAGGAGGCATGTATGGGAATTTTCTGGCTTGATAGTCGTAAGTTCAAGGGGAGATCATTGTAAAATCTAAGGCTTGTCTCAATGGTGCAGTGCAAAATCTCACCATATTTGTGCTTAGAATTTCCCAATCAAGACTAATGAATTGGTGACGCGAAGAGAGAGAGAGAGAGAGAGAGAGAGAGAGAGAGAGAGAGAGAGAGAGAGAGAGAGAGAGAGAGAGAGAGAGAGAGAGAGAGAGAGAGAGAGAGAGAGAGAGAGAGAGAGAGAGAGAGAGAGAGAGAGTTTTATTATCGTCCTCGGAGGTCAAATATGACCTATGGGACCAAATGAGCATGTCACGTGGTGTGAGTGGAGGTCATAAGTGACTCTCAATGCTGAAAGATGGCTGAAATGAGCTTTGCAATGGAGAGTCCACATCGTGGTTGTGAGAGGAAGGTATGTAGGGAGAGCTCATGGCTGAATATATGGGGAAAAGAGGACCTAATGTGGTCAAAAGTTGAGCACTCAAGTAGTGTGTGGTACTCACTCTCTCGCACTTGACAAGGGCATAGGGTGCAAAGTCGATGAAACTCCTCGCCAGTGCTCCAACGTCTTGTCTCGCAGCGTAGAGATTGGGAGCTAAGACGAATGGAGGCAATGCTGCAGATCGCACTCAACGGGATGGGCTCACGGATGTAGGGATGGGTTTGGTTACCTCATTTGGAGAAGAAGAGAGCTTTGTAGTTTGGGGCAATGTGTGTGGTGTAATGGCTGAAGCGAGAACCTCCGGATTTCTCCCAAGCCGTGATACATTGGTGTTGTAAGAAGGCCTCATTAACTTGGGAGTTGATCGATGCATCCTTGACCAAGTGACATGCATCCCATCGTCCAAACCATTTCTTGATGTCAAGCATCCACCCCGAACTTAGTATTTTGCTCTTGCATGTCTTTTGGACCTTTTGACTTGCTTCATGTGCAATTCTAGGAAGTCATTGCAAAGGGCTATGTTGTGTCTTAAGCATGTACTCCACAACCCTTTGCACGCCCAAGACCTCAATGGGAAGCGATCTGGACTCAAGAAGTAAGAGCATGTAGGGTGTTTGTGTCTTGACTTGGAGAAAGTTGGCGAGAAAACGCTTTTGGACATTCTCATGACCTTTCCAAGTAGACTTCCTGATGCTTCCACCCCACACCTCCACTCCATAAAGAAACACAGATGTCACCAATGTGTCAAAGAGGTACTTTTTGAGAGTCCAACGCTTGATCTCTCCAGCATTTCACAATGCATAATAAGCCCTCTTCCCGGCTTCCAAGCGACGCATTGCACAATCCTTCCATTTATGATTGGATGGAAACTCAAGGCCAAGGTACTTGAAGTGATCTACCACTTCAAGTTGCTGATTGTTGTATACAATGCATGGATTTTTGTCATTGAGGGTCTTTACAAGTATAACCTTGGTTTTGGATCCATTCACGATCAACCCGTTATGTAGGCAAAAGCGTTCCAAGACACTCATAAGCTTTTGTGCATCTTCTAAGGTATGTGCCAAGAGCACTACATCATTGTCATAAAGCAAAAGCATGATCATCGCATTTTTTATCTTAACCTCTTCTATGCCTTCTTGCTGCATAAAATCAAGAACCATGCATTCCAATTCATCAATGAGTAGTCCCAAGAGGGCTGGGGAAAGTGGGAATCCTTGTTCGACACCAATGGTGCTTGCAAAAAATTTTGAAATTCCATCTCCCATACGTAATCGACATATCACTTTTTGGTCGATGCGAAAGACTGCATGCATAAATTCTCTCGACACTTGAAGGCTTTCCATACGTCTCCAAAGATTTCCTCACGGTCCGAAATGGTAAGTACAAGACGCTCCAAAGAAAAGGTAGACGGGGCAATTTCGGGTTGCAACATGGACGACATCCTTCCAATGATCGACGTCAACATAAAAGTAAAGAGGGTTGGAAACACCTACATTGATGGAGGTTCACAAATCTGTGTGATGAGTGAAGCTATGATGCTTGAGTTAGGGCTCAAAGTTGATAGGCCTTCTCCATGCAAGGCAAAGATGGAAAACAACGCAAAATAAAGTGTGTTGGTGTGGTAAGTGTCGTGAAGATAAAAGCTTTCAACATTGAGGTAGAGGTAGATGTTTTTGTAATGCCTACTAAGGGGGAGGGCTATCCACTAATCTTGGGAAGTCCATGGTTGATGGCTATGAAGGCAAAACAGACTGGGGCACTGGCCTTCTACGCATGACCGGTAAGAAAGGGGGGACAATCTACTACGACATGAAGACTCGCAAGCAGAAGCAAATGAATCTAGACATCAACAGATGAAACCACTAGCGAGACTTCCACTTCTGGGGAGGAGACCACATCCACCGATGAAAGTGACAGTTCCATCGATGTGATGGGTATCATTGTGAAGGATCCACAAAGGATAAGCACAACTGGTGATCAATCACCAGAAGGTCAACACACTGGAAAGGAGGGCAAATCACCTGGCCAAGGAGAAAGTAGGTTGAAGGGTATGTTGTCTACGGAATTAACACTTGAGGAGAAAGATAGTTTTTTACAAATGTTGATGGGATTTCCTAACCTGTTTTGACAACTATGAAAGAATCACACGCATTACAGTGGTGGAACCTCATATTAATCTGAAGGAAGGGGTAAAACCAGTTGTGCAAAAGCTACGACGAGACTGGGGGTCATACAAGAAAAGGCACTCTTGGCCGAGGTAAGGAAACTACTGGAGGCGGGATTCATCTATTCCGTAGAAAAATTAGAATGGGTGTCACCCATAGTAGTGACACCTAAAAAGAATTGTAAGTGGAGGGTTTGTGTTGACTACAAACCAGTAAATGCAGCTACAAAGAGAGACCACCTTCCTCTCCCTTTCCTGGATGAAATTTTGAATGAAGTAGCGGGTTTTAAATGTTATACCGTGTGTGATGATTATTCTTGATACTTTCAAATACGCATAGCCTTGAAAGATCAGCTAAAAACCAGTTTTATCATGCCATGGGGTTGTTTTGCATATAGAGTTATGCCATTTGATCTCACAAATGCACCTGCCACATTCCAAAGATATGTCACATATGTTTTTCAACCGTTCTTTGGGACATCCATAAGAGTGTTCATTGATGATTTTTGTATATATATAGCTCCCGCATTTCACACTTAGAAAAGGTAACTGAAGGTTTGGCCAGGTTGCAAAGCCTAGGTGGGTAATTAAATGTGGATAAATGCCACATTGGGGAGAGTAAAGTCATTCTACTAGGCCATGAAATTTCATCAAAAGGTATCAACACCGACCCAAGTAAGGTGTCCTCACTCATAGCCCTACCTTCACCAACAACCGCACATCAACTGGTCTCTTTTCTACAAAAAGTGAGTTACTTGAGTAGATCTATACATCTACTATCGCAACTTGTTCTACCACTGCAACAACTCATTTAAAAATCAACTTTCACCTGGGACGAGGGAGCGAACATCACTACAACAAGGTAAAGGAGGTCTTAGCCACCCTGCCAGTTATCTCACCGCCTAAATGGGATGAAAACTTCTATGTCACCTCAAGTGTGGATGATGACTCATTGGGGGCTGTGCTACTCGAGAAGGATACGACCACATCTTTCATGAGGCCAATCTACTTCTCTAGTCGAATGATGACAACATCAGAGAAAGGTTTCACCCATGCGGAACACTTAGTCCTAGCTCTTAGGTTTGCAACTACAAAGTTAAGGTCATATTTGCTGCCTAAGAAATTTGTGATTCTAACCATGGATGAGATATTTCCCTATGTCGTACAACACATGGATGTGTCTGCTAGGATTACTAAATGGCTAGTCCATCTACAAGAATTTGACTACACGGTGTAGGTGGAAAGCACGACAAGGGAAAGCTTGGGGGAAACTCATGACCTACCAAGGCTTTGAAAGGAAGAAGAAGCAATCTAAGAGGGAAGAAGTTTGATTACTTCAAATACCACCGATGGTAGAAGGCGCACACTCTCTCTACTTTGATGGAGCTTACAAGCGAGCATTTGACAAAGCAGCTGCAGGCATAGTGGTCTTTGATGACAAAGGGGCAAAGGTATTTTCGTTGGGCCAATTATTAGATTCACATTCTAACAATGAAGCTAAGTACGCAACACTAACCAAGGGTCTATAATGGTGCATCATGCAAGGGGTACAACGCCTTAATGTATTTGGGGATGCTCTACTTCTGGTAAGGCAAGTAAATGAAGTATGGACTTACAAGAATCCTAGCTTGAGGACTCACTTAAGTGGTGTAAAAACCTTGTGGTAAGTTTGAAGAAGTTCAAATTCACCATATCCCAAGGAATCCAAACCATGAAGCAGATGCCCTAGCAAGTGAAAGACTGCAGGAAGTGGTGGTTGGGGCTATAAAGCTAAAGCTCCCTCTATTTCAAGGTAGTGATGTCTTACCTAATATCATGCATTTTTTAGAAATAGGGTAATGCCCATTGGATTTAACAAAGGGACAAAAGCAATGGCTGACGTGGAAGGCCACAAGGTATCGGCTCATCAGTGACAGTTTGTACTGTAAGGGTAAGGACCAAATACTCAGGAAGGTCCTTCTCTGTCATGAAATCACGGGAGTAATTTCTAGATGTCACGACAAGGTTTGTGGTCGTTACTTTTCCCTAGACATAACAAGTAGGAAAATCTTGCAGGCTGGCTTCATATGGCCTAGCCTCAACCGTGATGTACACCAGTGGTGCAAAACGTGTAAGTTGTGTCAAAAGGCCGGCACTAGGTCACTTATGCCTGAACCACAGACACCTATCCTTTCATATGGACCATTTGAAAAGTGGGGTATCGATGCCATAGAACCATTACCTAGGGCCAACTCAGGAAAACTCTACATCATCATGGGGGTCGCCTACATAACTAGATGGGCAGAAGCTATAGCCACTACTAGAATCACAGTGGTAGAGGTGGATATGTTCATCTACGAGCACATATGATGTAGATTTGGGACACTATTAGAGATCATCTCTGATAGAGGACCAGGTTTCAGAGCAAACTTGGTAGGAGAATTAATGCAGAAACTTGGCATTACAAGGAGGCACTCTTCACCATATTACCCTCAATGTAATGGCCGTTGAAAAGGTGAATGGAATGGTTTCTAGAATTATTACCAAGCAAGTAAGCAATCATGATGGAGACTGGGATAAGTACCTACTACCAGCTTTGTGGGCCTACAGAACCTCATTCCATACATCCTTGGGATTCACACCATATCATCTGGTATTTGGTAAGGAAGCAATCTTGCCCATTGAGTGCAACTACAAAGTCTCAGAGTAATGGCAAGCCAACTTCAACGGCCCAACATTCATTTGAGAGATCACATCATCAACTTGGAAAGACTACAGTTGGACAGAGAAGAAGCAATAAATTATTATGCGGCACAAGCAGAGGACAGACGGCTTATCTTTAACTAGCATCTTCACCAAAAAGAATTGAAGAAAGGAACGTTGGTGCTCCGCTACGACAATCGCTTTGACACGCACAAAGATAAGAAACTCCTACTCCGATGGGAAGGCCCTTTCATCATCAGGAAAAAGTATGTTGGTGCTCCGCTACGACAATCGCTTCGACACGCACAAAGATAAGAAACTCCTACTCCGATGGGAAGGCCCTTTCATCATCAGGAAAAAGTGTGCCAATGCAAGTTACCAGCTTATGAAAGCTGATGAAAAACTTCATAAAACCAGGGTAAATGGTTGGTGGCTAAAACCTTATTTTCTTTGATTTGACTAGGCTCCACCTATCGACATTCCGGATGAGGATACACCATCAATCGCCACCTTCGATGACAATGATCAAGAAGATGATCTAGAGGCATGAATGCCTCTAGCCAAAAGGAGAGGGCTTATGATAGCTGATTTTCGAAAATCAAAGAAAAAAAGAAAAAAAATTGTTTTTTCTCTGACGGAGCCTTGGGGACACCGTCGGAAGGCTCAGCAATGCCCAGGTCCACCTCACGGCCCTAGCTCGTCCATACCCCAGTGTAGTAGGCCACAATTTTCCCGCCACCTCCCTCTTTCCCTCTCTCCCTTCTTGGCACACACTCTCTCTCCCCAACCCCACTCTTTCTCTCTCTATCTCTACCTTCTCTCTCTATCTCTCTTACTAGAGAGGCATCTAGGCTTTCTACTGCGACTAGAGGATATTTGCAATGACCAATGGGTAAGGACCACCTCTCAAGCCTATATAAAGAGGCCTCCGCTTAGCACAAAGGGGACACAATACACCGGGGAGAGGAGACACCCAAGAGAGAACACCCAAGTGAAGGAGGGGCATACTAGCTCCATGCACTCTACATTGTAAGCACCACTAAGCACGTAGTGCACCCATGCTTGAGAGCTAATGGCATCATGTTTGGTTGCAAGCTTTGGGCACTTAGCATTGGCAATATCACCATTCTCCCCATGATTCACCAAACCACGTTGAGTTACTACTCACGGCCACTCTATGCACATGAAGTAGTCGCTACTCTCCCACCAAGAAACATGAGCACACTTGGATTGAAGGTATCAACGCCATGCCACCTTGGCCTGCTCTCAATGTTGGTGATTGAGGTCGTCGGTGGGGCTGCATCGTCTTGTTGCCCTCCCACTAACTCCAACGTCGTTGTGCACCGTATGGCGCTCTTATCTCGTGTTGCATCCCAAATGCCAAGAGCCAAGTTTGTAATCGTCAAGACCACCACTTGTAAGTATCTTCATCTCCAATAAAGGTGTGTAGTTTTGTCTTGATCTGTGGGGTCCATCCTCTATTCTAAATTCCCATGGTTACAGGATGTTTCGTCTCTTGTATATCAACCTACTCGTGCTCCATCATGTGCAATCTCTTCCGCCTGTCAGTGTGCCCTGTTCCGAGATTTTCACATATCTCTCTCGTGCACATACTAATGACTTGTGATGAGGCATTTCTCTACATGAAAACGGTTGTTACACCACCATTTCGTGTTGACTACCTAGAGAGAATTTCATGTTTGCTACCCTAGGTCATGTATGTTTGCGTCCTAGCCGCATTTATGCTAGGTGGTGCCCCTTCCTACCCATAGGATCACTCCTACCTCGAGATGATTCTTGGGGATGTTCAGGCTATGTGTGGTGTAGAGGCCACACGTCCACATGTAAGAAAAATGCCTAATCACTAGTCATTAGTGTGTGTATGAGGGAGGTATGTGACAAGGTTGGAATAGGGCACATTGACTGATTGGAGTGATCACACGTGATGGAGCACAATAAGGGTGATACACAAGCGATGAAACATCCCGCGACTATGGGAAATCGAAATAGAGAATGGACCCCAAAGATCAAGACAACATTGCACCCTTTATTGGCGATGATGATACTTACAAGTGGTGGTCTTGACGATTACAAACCTGGCTCTTGGCATTAGGGATGCATCATGGAATGCGACCGCCATATGGTTCATGGCGAGGTTGGAGTTAGTGGGAAGGTTAGCTGAGGGAAAACATCAAGACGATGCAGCCACCGACGACATCAATCACCAACATTGAGAGCGGGCCAAGGTAGCATGGCGTTGATGCCTTTAATCCAAGTGAGCTGGTGTTGCTTGGTGGGAGAGTAGTGACTACTTCATGTGCATAGAGTGGTTGTGATTAGTAACTCAACCATGATGTGGTGGATCATGGGGAAAATGGTGATGTTGCCAATGCTAAAATGCCCAAGCTTGCAACCAAACATGATGCCATTAGCTCTCTAGCATGGGGTATACTACGTGCTTAGTAGTTCTTAAAATGTGGAGTGCGTGGAGCTAGTGTGTTCCTCCTTCACTTGTCTTTTCTTTGTGCTTAGCGGAGGTCTCTTTATATAGGCTTGAGTGGTGGTCCTTACCTAGTGGTCCTTGGAAATATCCACTAATTGCTATAGAAGGTCTAGATGCCTCTCTAGTAAGAGAGATAGAGAGAGAAAGTAGAGATAGAGAGAGAGGAAAGAGTGGGGTGGGGAGAGTTTATTTACAATTCACTAGCCATGGCTAGGTTATTAGGGAAGAGTGGGGGTTTGGTGAATTTACAAGGGTTTTGTTGATGGTTTCGAGTGGTTGGTGTGAGGTTTTAGTGCTGCTAGAATCAGTTTTTGTTGCGAGAAGCCGAGATGTTATGTGTTACCTCCTTTCGGTGCCGGCCGGGGCGTGCCTTCGACGCCACTTCTTGTTTTGGTGTTGGCGATGTGTGAGTTAGTCGCCTTCTTTCCTTTGGTGTTGATGTTGTATTTTCCTTTTTTTTTTTATAATTGTGAGTACGTATATGCGTGTATACATGTATGTGTGCACGTATGTGTGTATGTGTTGTGTGTACTGTGTATCATATATGGTAAGTATGTGTGTAGCGCAGTGTGTGGGAAAGAGAGTAGGAGGGGGGGGTGGTTTTTATATACATAATATATATATATATATATATATATATATATATATATATATATATATATATATATATATAATGTGTTTTTGCGTGCAGGGAAAACGGAGTAGTGAGAGGGGAAGCCACTGGGGAAGATGGGAGGGGAGAGTGCGTGTGTGTGTGTGTGTAGTGTGTGTGTAGGGTGTGTGTGTGTGAGAGAGAGAGAGAGATGGCTTCGTCTTGCAAAATTCACCTACTGGTTGGTCCGAGCATAAAGAGCGAGAGAGAGAGAGCGGGGGTGAGGTGGCAAGGGAGGGAGTGGGTGTGTGGGTTGTGGGAGAGAGAAAGAGATGGTCTCATGCGCCTACGGGCTGGTCCAGAGGACGCGCAAGGGGGGGGGGGGGAGAGATAGGGGGGGTAGGGATGCTTTCGATCGTCTCTGAGTGAGGAAGGGGGGGAGTTAAATGGGGTCAAAGGATGGGATATGAGGGAGAGGGAGAGTTGCATTATTATCGTCCCCTTATGGGTTGTTCACACACAGCAAGAGATAGAAGAGAGAAAAGGAAGGGGGAACGGAGGTAGTGAGAGAGGGGAGAGATTGGGGGGGCGAGGGGGCGTGGCCTGTCGGGTAGTTGCATTATAATCGTCCCCTTATGGGTTGTTCACATGCAGCGAGAGATAGAAAAGAGAGAAGGAACGGGGAACGGAGGTAGTGAGAGAGGGGAGAGATTAGGGGGGGAGGCGTGGCCTGCCGCCGGTGGGAAGAAATCAAGGGGGAGGAGAGAGAGGCACGTTCGTGGCAAAGAAAGGGGAAAATGAGAGAATGAGTGCAGTTCATAATGAAAGAGAGAGATTTTGAAGAGAAAAAAAATGGCATCCTCCATTAGTTCTCTGGCCGGGCTAGAGAGCGGTGCGGATAACCCAACGTCATTAGCCCTCCCCCTAAGGTTAGGTCCATTCATGCCTCTAACTCATCTTTTTGATCATAGTCCTCGGAGGTCGAGATTGATGGTGTATCCTCGTCAGGAATGTCGATAGGTGGAGCCTGATCAAATCGAAGAAAATAAGGTTTTAGCCGCCAACCATTTACCCTGGTTCTCTAAAGTTTTCCGTCAGCTTCCATAAGCTGGTAACTACAATTGGCATACTTTCTCTTGGTGATAAAAGGGCCTTCCCATCGGAGTAGGAGTTTCTTATCTTTGCGTGTGTTGAAGCGATTGTTGTAGCGGAGCACCAACATTCCTTTCTTTAATTCTTTTTGCCAAAGATGCTGGTTGAAACTAAGCCGCATGTGCTCTCCTTGTGCCGCATAATAATTTATTGCTTGTTCTCTGTCCAGCTATAGTCTTTCCAAGTTGATGATGTGATCTCTCAAATGCATGTTTGGCCGCTGAAGTTGGCTTGCCATTACCCTGAGACTTTCTAGTTGCACCTCAATGGGCAAGATTGCTTCCTTACCAAATACCAAATGATACGGTGTGAATCCCAAGGATGTACGGAATAAGGTTCTGTAGGCCCACAAAGCTGGTAGTAGGTACTTATCCCAGTCTCTAGGATGATTGTTTACCTGCTTGGTAATAATTTTAGAAACCATTCCATTCGCCTTTTCAACTAGGCCATTACATTGAGGATAATATGGTGAAGAGTGTCTCCTTGTAATGCCAAGTTTCTGCATTAATTATCCTACCAAGTCTGCTTTGAAACCTGGCCCTCTATCAGACATGATCTCTAATGGTGTGCCAAACCTACAGCATATGTGCTCGTAGATAAACTTAGCAACCTCTACTACTGTGATTCTAGTAGTGGCTGTAGCTTCCGCCCATCTAGTCATATAGTCGACTCCCATGATGATGTAAAATTTCCCTGAGTTGGCCTTGGGTAATGGTCCTATGGCATCGATATCCCACTTTTCAAATGGTCCATATGAAAGGACAGGTGTCTGAGGTTCAGGCATAAGTGACCTAGTGCTGGCCTTTTGACACAACTTACACGTCTTGCACCACTGGTGTACATCACAGTTGAGGCTAGGACATATGAGGCCAGCCTGCAAGATTTTCCTACTTGTTATGTCTAGGGCAAAGTGACCACCACAAACCCCATCATGACAACTAGCAATTACTCCCGTGATTTCATTAGAGAGAGGTACCTTCCTAATTATTTGGTCCTTACCCTTACAATACAAACCTTCATTGATGAGCCGATACCTTGTGGCTTTCCGTGTCAACCATTGCTTCTGTCCCTTTGTTAATTCCAATGGGCATTCCCCTGTTTCCAAAAAATGCATGATATCAGGTAAGGCATCACTACCTTGAAAGAGAGGGAGATTTAGCTTTATAGCCCCAACCAACACTTCTTGTAGTCTTTCACTTTCTAGGGCATCTACTTCATGGTTTTGAGCCCTTGGGATATGGTGTATTTGAACTTCTTCAAACTTACCCAACAAGGTTTTTACACCGCTTAAGTGAGTCCTCAAGCTAAGATTCTTGCATGTCCATACTCCATTTACTTGCCTTACCAAAAGTAGAGCATCCCCAAATACATTAAGGAGCTTTGCCCATTGCGAGACGCACCATTGTAAACCCTTGTTTAGTGATGCATACACTGTCAAAGCCTTGGTAGGTCATGAGTCCCCCCAGGCTTGCCCTTGTTGTGCTTTCCACCTGTACTGTGTAGTCAAATTCTTGCAGACGAACTAGCCATTTAGTAATTAATCCTAGTAGAAACATCCATGTGTTGTACAACATAGGGAAACATATCTTCAGTGGTTAGAATCACAAATTGCTTAGGCAACAATATGACCTAAACTTTGTAGTTGCAAATCTAAGAGCTAAGACTAGGTGTTCTACATGGGTGAAACCTTTCTCTGCTGCTGTCATCATTCGACTAGAGAAGTAAATTGGCCTCATGAATGATGTTGTTGTATCCTTATGGAGTAGCACAGTCCCCAATAAGTCATCACCCACACTTGAGGTGACATAGAAATTTTCATCCCAGTTAGGTGGTAAGATAGTTGGCAGGGTGGCTAAGACCTCCTTTACCTTGTTGTAGTGATGCTTGCTTTCCTCGTCCTAGGTGAAAGTTGATTTCTGAGTAAGCTACTGTAGTGGTAGAACATGTTGTGATAGTAGATGTATGAATCTATTCAAGTACCTCACTTTTTGTAAAAAAGAGACCAGTTGACGTGTTGTTGTTGTGGTGAAGGTAGGGCTATGAGTGCGGACACCTTAATTAGATCGGCGTTGATACCTTTTGCTGAAACTTCATGGCCAAATAGAATGACTTTACTCTCCCCAATGTGGCATTTGTCCACATTTAATTTCCCGCCTAGGCTTTGCAACCTGGCCAAACGCTCTGTTACTTTTTCTAAGTGTGAAATGCGAGAGCTATATATACAAAAATCATCAATGAACACTCTTATGGATGTTCCAAAGACTGGCTGGAAGACATATGTGACATATCTTTGGAATGTGGAAGGTGTATTTGTGAGACCAAATGGCATAACTCTGTATGCAAAACAACCCCATGGCATGATGAAAGTGGTTTTTAGTTGATCTTCCAAGGCTATGCGTATTTGAAAATATCCAGAATAACCATCACACACAGTGTAGCATTTAAAACCTGCTACTTCATTCAAAATTTCATCCAAGAATGGGAGAGGAAAGTGGTCTCTCTTTGTAGCTGCATTTAGTGGTTTGCAGTCAACACAGAACCTCCACTTACCATTTTTTTAAGGTGTCACTACTATGGATGATACCCACTCTGAGTTTTCTATAGGATAGATGAACCCTGCTTCTAGTAGCTTCCTTACCTCGACCGGGAGTTCCTTTTCTTGTATGACCCCCAGTCGTCGCAGCTTTTGTACAACTGGTTTTACCTCTTCCTTCAGCTTAATATGATGTTCCACCACTGTAATACATGTGATTTTGTCATAGTTGTCAATAAAAAGGTCAAGAAATTCCATCAACATTTGCAAAAAACTATCTTTCTCCTCAAATGTTAATTGCATGGACAACATACCCTTCAACCTACTTTCTCCTAGGCCAGATGATTTTCTTTCCTTTTCATCGCGTTGCCCTTCTGGTGACGGATCACCAGTTGTGCTTACCCTTTGTGGATATTTTATGATGATACCCATCACATCGATGGAACTATCACTTTCATCAGTAGATGTGGTCTCCTCCTCAGAAGTGGAAGACTCCCTAGTGGTTTCATCTGCTGATGTTTCTAGATCCATTTGCTTCTGCTTGCCAGTCTTCATGTCGTAGTAGATTGTCTCCCCTTTCTTACCAGTTACGCGTAGAAGGCCAATGTCCCAGTCCTGTTTTGCCTTCATGGCCATCAACCATGGCCTTCCCAAGATTAATGGATAGCCGTCCCCCTTAGCAGGCATTACAAAAACATCTACTTCTACCTCAGTGTTGAAAGATTTTATCTTCACAGAACTTACCACACTTACACACTTTACTTTTGCATTGTTTGCCATCTTTGCCTTGCATGTAGAAGGCCTGTCAACCTCGAGCCCCAACTGAAGCATCATAGCTTCACTCATCACACAGATTTGTGCACCTCCATCAATGTAGGTGTTTCCAACCCTCTTTCCTTTTATGTTGACGTTGATAGTTGGAAGGATGTCATCCATGTTGCAACCCAAAATTTCTCCAGCTACCTTTGCTTTGGAGCGTCTTGTACTTACCATTTTGGACCATTGCCACCGAACTTTGGTGCGAGATGTAGCAACTGTGGCCATGTAATCTTTGGTCCTTGCTCTACCACATCCAATGTTAGATCATAGGGCTTAGAACTTTCCCCTAACTAGAAGTCAGTGATGCCTAATTTCCGTCATGGCCTGGATGGCCTCTTGCTAGTCTCTCCTTTCATGATTCTCTCATCATCAGATTGTGTAGCTTTCTCCCTCCTAGCTCTTTTCATAGTCATGGCTTCAAATGGTTCTAGAAAGGTTAACTTATCCTTACCCTTATCCCTCTCCTTTGCTCTATGGGCGGATCCACTACTACGGCATTTCCTTTCTCTTCTAGCCTTATGATGTTTACAGGGCGATCAAGTGGTGGTGCCAGTGGAAGAGGTGGAATGGATGCTTGTGGTGGTGCTTGGGGTGGACGTAGGATTTGTGTTGGTGGGGCTGGTGCTTGGGGTGGGGGTGTTCTTTCTCTAGGGGATGACATTTGGTTTCTCCTACCTCCTCTATTATAGTTTTGTCATCGTTTGGGACAATAGTACATACCGTGACCATCTTCTCCGCGATTGTAGTAGTGATATTCCCTGTTTTGTTGTCGTGCTCTTCCTGGGTCTTGATCTCTTTCTTGATTCCTTCCTTGCTGTATTAAGTGGACAGACAAATTCTGCACTTGGTCAGTAATATGGGCCAACATATCTTGTTGGTCATCTCTTACCCCATGAGCCAGTGGTGGTGGTGGAATGGTGGTTGTCGTGGTTGCTGGTCGACGCGATGTTCGTGCTTCCGTTAACTCGGTTTCTTTGGCTTTTATTCGCAGCTTCTTGTCCTTACGCCGAGCAATCTCAATGGCTAACTTGTACGTTGCCGCGAATCTACCCTTCACCTTCTCCTTGAGAAGCAGCCATAAGCCATGCGTGAACCAGTCTTTGTTTAGGAAATCGGGTGCAGCTTCCCCCCTTGCTAGTGACTCAACCCACTGTTCCCACAAATCCACAAATTTGGACTCATAGGTGGCATATTCCAAAAAACCCTCCTGCTTCAAGTCTCTCAACTTGTCCCACAACTTCTCCGAAGTGGTACCTCCCCCAAAGCGCCTCTTAAAAGCGGTTTTTAAGGGCTCCCAGTCATCCTTAGTTGCTTGTGGAAGTGCATTGTACCATGACCTAGCTTGTAGCTCCATGAGATGCTTAAAGATTGTAACCTAGGATTCATCTATATCTTTGTTGCTCACTACACATGCTAGTTCAAAGTCATCTAGGAAGTCTGTTACCAAATCCTCCCCCTTCTTTCCCTTAAATGTTCAAAATGCTACACTTGCCATGATTACTGAGAGAGAGCTAGAAAGACACTAATTTTATTATTTTTATTTTTTTTCTTTACAAGGAGGCGTGTATACCCTTTTATACTAGGACATAGATTAAAATCTCAAACGGTACATTGCCTTGTACCAAATGTAAGACCAATGGCTGATCTGATGCCAGAACCTCAAAAAAACACTCCCCACCTAGCATGGTGCCGATGACGTTGGTGCAACCAAAGTTGGTCGAAGCTAGCAGGTGGTCTACGCCAGGCAAAGGGTGCAGTCGACTGCAGTGCAGTGCGGGAATGTATGCTTGAAGCGGCTTTTTAGGCCAAAAGTGTTGCGGGATGATCTAGATGGGATGTCAAATTAAGATGTCCGGAATGCCAACTCAAAGCTTTAGAATGTAGTGTTCAGTGTGCTCTAGAAGCCGGTCCAGACGGCTCATCAAACGGAGCCTTGGTGAGCAAGATACTGAAGTTTGAGGCTAAAGTATGTAGCAAATCCTCGACGGACAGGGCAGCTGGGGACAGGTGGCCTGGGCTAGTGTCAGTATATACACGTGTAGTGCTCGAGTTAGGAGCATGCCTGTTTTCTCGGATTGCAAATCGGAGCTCTAGATAGCAAGTTATGGCCGTTATAAGATTTTTCGGGGGTCGGGTCTGAGCTCATTGGACCGCACTGGAAAGTGTGCCATCTGGCATCGTTTCAGCCTCATCAAGGTTCTCGGTGGTATCGTTTCAGCCTCGCAAAGGTTCTCGGTGGTAGTGTACATCATGTGGAGCTAGCACAAATCGACGGCGCGTCAATCGGATGCCTGGTCAACAGAATACAAAAAGATGGAGTTGGGAGTCGTGGGTAGTGGAAGGTTGCAGGTGATTTTTTGTGGCCTTGGATAGCAGACCCAGGGAAGTTCAAATTCGACAAGCACGGGGGGAATTGAAGCCGACAAACTAGGCGATCGGGTGGAGTTTCTACTCTGGTCACTGGGCTTCTCAGTAGAATATGGCAGGTACTGCAAGTTAGGGTAAACAAGTTTTTGTTTAAAGGGTTTTTTTACCTTTTCTAAAGACTTAAAAGGCCAAAGCTTTGCGGGGCTGCCATGTGGCATGGGGTTAATCCCACATGTGCACGGCGGCCATCCGAGTGCAAACTACTTGAGCCAGGGCGTGGCCCCTATTCAAAGCACACGAGGGAGTGAGAGGGCTCCTAGCGAGCTGTGGGCTATGGTGTCGAGCGCTGCTGGCGCTGCGTAGGCGACCGATGGCGTGTTGCGGTGGTTTTGGCCAGTGACGGGGCGGTGCAGTGACGTGCGCCATTGCGATTGCGGGGCCCGATGAGTTGTCAGGTGATGACATGGCCGCCAGAGTAGAGGATGGTCCCGCGGCCCTTAGAGGCCCGAAATTTTGAAGAAGAGAGGGAGGGGCAATAGCGACATTGCTATTGCCCCCCCCTTCATGTAAGAGAAAGGCCCCAAAACACTGACAAGAAGCATAGGGAGAAAGAGAAAAAGAGCTCGAGGGCTGAAAACTGACCACTCCAAAGCGTGTCTGGGCAAACCAAGAAGCGAAAGGGGTAGTAGAGGCCGGACAAAACCAAGCTGAGGACAAGGATTAAGCCAAACCAAGTGCAAGGGCGAAAAATGGAGGTCAAGGCCAAAAGGGAGCCAAGGAGGTGTCCGGTAGAGAAAGAAAGTCAAAGTCAAGCATATAAGGCAGTGCAAGATAGAAGCCACAAAGGGGTAAAAAAATGAAAGATAAAAATAAAAAATAAAAAGCCAAGGGGCAATAGCGACATGGCAGCTAGAAGTTATGGTCTGACTTTTATAGGAGAAGAGAGCCCTGACGAGGGGATGTCAGATTTTGAGCTGTATATGCTATCGTTGCGTATGCCGAACGAGGATAGCAAAATGCAGACTTTTCCTTTGGTGATGCGTGGTAGAGCTAAAGCATGGTACGACGCATTGGAAGGTGAGCCGAAGCAAGCATGTCAGGCTCTACGGGCGAGGTTTCTTCATGACTTTCGCAAGGAGACTTCCCCAGTCGAGATGGATGCAAAGTTGAAGGCACTTAAGAAAGATGTATGTGAAGAATTCAATCTGTTTTTGGGTCATTTTGAAGAGTGTTGGGCAGAATTAGCGGCAGCCATGCAATTGGCCAATGGAGACTACTTCAAGGTGGATAAATCCATGGCGTGTCTGTACCCCAAGGTGAGAGAAAAGGTTGATTTCGAGAGCCCAAAGAATTATAATGGTGTGGTAGCCATTGCACGGTGGAAGAGCAGAAAGATAAAGAAGAAGATAGAGCAGGCTGTTGTGACACAAAATTGGGTTGCGCACGGTGCAAGATTTGTCCGAGCAAATGCAGGAGTTGTGGCTCAGTTTGATGGATAGAGGACAGCCAAGAGGAGCAAGGGGCAGGGCAAGGCCACTGCCAGGTAGGTGTTATAATTGTGGAGAAGAAGTTCACTATGCACTTGATTGTCCTCAACCGCAGAGAGAACGACGAGGCATTTACCCACTGTTTGGTAGAGGTCGAGGTCAAGGGCAATACAATGGTCCAAGAGAGAAAGCAGTGGAGAATCTGTGCAGCCAGCTCCGCAAAACGGAGGTGAGGTCCCAAGAGTAAACATCATAGGGGTGACCAAGCAGGATGTCGAAGTGTTGGCCAATAAGAGGGCAAGAGCTGAGAGGGAGAGAGAGATAGAGCGGGAAACTAGAGCTGGAAAAGGCAAAGAGAAGGTGTACGAAGGCAGAGAGCAGCCCGAGCCTAGCAAAAGAAGGAGGCGTCGTAAGATCAAGCAAGCGGATTTCCAGCTAGGACGTGGCTATCCCGAGGACAACCTGGTGAGTGATGATGTTCAAAATCAAAAGGCAAATATTACGTTTGGTCAGTTGTTAGCTTTAAATCCAAAGTTAAGAAGGCAGTGGTCCACGAGTGTTAGCACCAGACTACCAAGAGCTAAGGGTAATGTGCAAGCAATGCAAAACATGGCTTTGAGGGTAGGTAGCCCCACTGATGTTCTTCCATTGGTGGATGCGATTATAGAGAAGAGGATGCAAGTACAAGCCTACATTGACGGTGGAGCAGAGGTTTGTGTCATGTCAAAAGCAGCCATGAAAGAGACAGGAGTCAAGTCGGTAATCAGGACAAATGTGCGCATGAGGATGGCTAACCATACCAAAGCCAGGTGTCTAGGTGTGCTGTAGGATGTGAAGGTCAAGTGCTTGATAGACTTTTTTGTGATGAAGGCACGAGATAATGCTTATCCAATCATTTTGGGTAGGCCATGGCTTTTGGCGATAGGAGAAAAGTAGGATTGGGAGAGCAAAGTGTTCACCTTGCCTGACAAAGAGAAAGGCAGACAGGTTGTGCTTGATTTGAAGACCAAGGAGAGCACTTCTCATCCTATGGCAGTTAAAGATGAGGGCGACACCATGAGCTATGAGTACGAAATAGAGACAGGATATGATGAAGGCTATACTAGCACAGAGGAAGAGGAGAGCGAGGATCACATGCTGAAGATAGATGCAGACTTATTCGGGTTTACCATAGACGACTCCCCACCTAAATAAGAAGGTATGCAGCCTCAAGCTCATGGTTTAAGCATAGAGGAGGTTTTAAGCATGATAAGTGAATATTTGACCAAGGGTGAAAAGGAGGGCTATGTTCAACTGTGTGAATGCTATCCAAATCTATTTCCAATGGAGTACAAGCATTTGCGAGGTGCAAAAGGGGTGGAACACAAGATTTTTCTTAAGGAGGGACATAAGCCTAAAGCAAAGAAACTGAGGAGATTAGGGGAAATCCAAAAGGAGACCCTTTGGCAGGAGATTAATAAGCTACTGGATGTAGGCATCATATATCCTCTGAAAGAGTCAGAGTGGGTGTCGCCAGTGGTCATAACCCTTAAGAAGAATGGGAAATGGAGCGTATGTGTCGACTATAAGCCATTGAATGCCGTGACCAAGAGGAATCACTACCCTTTACCGTTTCAAGATGAAATCCTAAACCAGGTGGCTGGGCATGAAAGATACTCAATTATGGATGGCTTTTCGGGGTATTTTCAAGTAGGGATTGCTCTTGAATACCCTGAAGACCACATTCATATCTCCATGGGGTTGTTTCACTTATTGCAGGATGCCGTTCGGATTGGTAAATGCATATGCCACTTTCCAAGGTTGGATGAATAGGGTATTTGGTCCATACTTGGACCGTTTTATTAGGGTCTTCATGGATGATATCGGTTGCTACAGTGCGAGATTAGAGCACCTATGAAAGCTCCAATTATGCTTTCAAAGGCTTGATGAAGAAGGAGGTCAGTTGAATCCCAAGAAGTGCAAGCTAGCACAGCTGTTAGATCATGTCGTGTCACAAAACAGTATAGAGGCTGATCCCGAGAAGGTGAAGGCATGGTGTTGATGGAGCTGCCATCATATTCTCAAGGTTTGGCCTCATTTGTTCATAAGTTGAAGTATTTATCCTCTTCAAAAGAGGGCTCAACAAGTGCATGGTTATGAATGGGATGGGGAAGCTCAGAAGGCTTTTGATAGAGTCAAGGATATTTTGTGCTAGTTGCCAGCGATGTGTCCTCCCAATCGAGAGGATGACTTCTATGTGTCTATGACAGTAGGAACAGTTGCTATTGGAGTGGTTCTATTGAAAAAGGTAGGGAGAAGCTACAAGCCGATAGATTTTGAGAGCAGGGTGATTAGCCCAGGAGAGGCTACCTACACCGAAGCAGAGCAATGGGTGATGGCTCTGGTCTTCGCTTGCAGGAAGTTCAAAGTCCATTTGATTGTGTGCAAGTTTTTTGTGTTGAAGCTAATAATTTATTGCCAGAGGTACTGCTACATTTGAAGCCAGGAAGGAGGATTATGAAATGGGTGTTGGAGCTACAAGAGTTCGAGTTCGAGTTCAAGGTAGATCACACCTCGGTCTCACCTGGAAGACATTCTTGTCACCATCAAGGCCATTGATTTGCCGGCCTATCTAAGGGTGGTTCGAGATGAAGCTAAGGAGGAACCCGACTTGGAGGATGCTTTTACTATGTGATTTGATGGAGCATATCGAAGGGTAGTGCAGAAGGTAGGAGGAGGTGTGGTGATACACAACCCACACGGCAAAGCTATATTCTCGAAGGTGTGTGATCTAGAGGATGTCCACACCAATAATGAGGCAGAGTATCTCACTCTGCATTTGGGTTTAAAGTAGTGCATAGAATTCGGCATTTCAAGGCTGATAGTGAAGGGAGATGCGTTGCTAGTCATCAAGCAACTACTAGGCCAATGGTAGGTAAAGCGCGATTGTTTGAAGCATTGGTTTTTTTCCATCAAGAAGATGCTGAAGTATTTTAAAGAAGTCCAATTCAAGCATGTGAGGAGAGAGCAGAACCAAGAGGCATATCAGTTAGCTAGCAAAAAAGTACAGGTGCATGTTGCAGGTCTATATGTGGCCCCAACCACTTATGCAGGTAGAGAGACTCTTAAGGAGATTGAACACTTTTTGAGTACAGGGCTATGTTGAGAGGGTTTGTCTAAGCTGCAAAAGAGAAGAATGGTGCAAAAGGCCCGCAAATTTACACTAGTAGGTGAAGATCTTATGAACTATGGGCGTGATGGAGTGCTTAAAAGGGTGCTATACAAAGAGTATATAGGAATGGTGTTCGAGCAATGTTACGAAGAGAGCGGGCATCAGGGCAAAGATCAAGTTCTATTTTGAGTGCTTAGAGCAGGCTTTTGGTGGCCTTCCATAGTGAAGGACGTACACTACTGGTGCAAGACATTTCATGAGTGTCAAACTATAGGTGAAAGACGACTGGTAGCGGAGTCACAGGGCGCCATCATCGCACAAATTCCTTTTGAGAAGTGGATTCTAGATACTATAGGCCCTCTGCCAAAGTCTACAAGCGGTAAGAAGTATGTGGTGGTAGCCATTCACTACTTTAGAAGATGGGTCAAGGCCAAAGCAGTGAAGGAATTAAATGCTAATGTGGTGGCCCAGTTTGTGTTTGATAATATATGTTGCGGTTTTGGGGTTCCATAAGTGTAGTTTCTGATAGGGGTCAGGGGTTTAGAAGCAAGCTCATGAGTGCATTAGTGGAAAAGTTAAAGATTCAACATCGGTTTTCCTCGCCCTATCACCCCCAATGCAATGGTCTAGTTGAGAGTGCTAATGGCAAATTGTCAAGATGTTAACGAAGTATGTGTACAAGAAGGAAGCTGAGTGGGAGGCAAATTTAGAGAAGTGTCTGTGGGCGTGTAGGAAATCCTATAAAGTGGCTACAAACTTTACTCCATTCGAGCTAGTATATGGTAAGGAGGCCGTGTTGCCAATACATGAACAACTAGGTGCTTTAAAGGGAATGTGGCGTGTCAATGCCACCCAACAAGGAATTATACAGGATCGGATAGCCAGCTTGGAGGCTTTGCAAATGGACAGAGAGGCAGCGACAGACTACTATGTGAAGTAGAGAGAGAAGCGGGTTGCCAAGTTCAATGAGAACCTGCCGGACAAGAAGATAGAGGAAGGAGACCTGGTCATGAAGTACGAAAGCTACCTGGATTTCACATTCCAGAAGAAGTTCAAGAAGAAGTGGGTAGGTCCATATAAAGTGCGGAAGGCCTTTTCGAATTGGACCTATCAGTTGGTAAGAGAAAATGGAAAGCTTCTTAGGAACAGGGTGAATGCTGTGTAGCTCAAACTGTATTTCGAGAGGGATTTAGTGCGTGAATTGCAGCAAATTATAGTCAAGGGGGGTGGGAAACCCACCTAGAACATGTAGTATGCGAAAGGGAGGAGATGAGGCTTTTGTACGTAGCCTGTACATATAGTTATGGTTTTGCAAGTTTTTTTTATCGCCAGTTTGCTGTGCCAGTTTCAAATTTTGTACATATGCTTTTGGTCGAACATAAATGTTCGACGAGGGGGCTGGGAAATGATGGTGCAACCAAAGTTGGTCGAAGCTAGCAGGTGGTCTATGCCAGGCAAAGGGTGCAGTCAAGTGCAGTGCAGAAGGCTAGGGCAAGTGCCAAGGCCCTTGGCAGCCAAAGGGTAGTGGGAATGTATGCTTGAAGCGGCTTTTTAGGCCAAAAGTGCTACGGGATTATCTAGATGGGATGGAAAATGAATATGTACGGAATGCCAAGTCAAAGGTCTAGAATGTAGTGTTCAGTGTGCTCTAGAAGCCGGTCCAGACGGCTTGTCAAACGGAGCCCCGGTGAGCAAGATACTAAAGTTTAAGGCTGGAGTGTGTAGCAGATCCTCGACGGACAGGGCAGCCGGGAACAGGTGGACCGGGCTGGTGTCGGTATATACATGTGTAGTGCTCGAGTTATGAGCATGCCTGTTTTCTTGGATTGCGAATTGGAGCTCTAGATAGCAAGTTATGGCCGCTAGAAGAATTTTCGGGGATCGAGTCTGAGCTCATTTGACCACACTAGAAAGTGTGCCATCTGGCATCGTTTCAACCTCGCCAAGGTTCTCGGTGGTAGTGTGCATCATGTGGAGCTAGCACAAATCGACGGCGCGTCAATCGGATGCTTGGTCAGTAGAATACAGAAATATGGAATTGGGAGCCGTGGGCAGTGGAAGGTTGCAAGTGATTTTTTCCATTTTTTGTGGCCTTGGATAGTAGACCCAGGGAAGTTGAAATTCGACGAGCACAGGGGGAATTGAAGCAGACAACCTAGGCAATCGGGTGGAGTTTCTACTCCGGTCACTAGGATTCTCAATAGAATATGGCAGGCACTACAAGTTAGGGTAAACAAGTTTTTGTTTAATGGTTTTTTTAACCTTTTCCAAAGCCTTAAAAGGCCAAAACTTGGCGGGGCTGCCACGTGGCATAGAGTTAATCCCACATGCACACGGTGGCCATCCGAGTGCAGACTACTTGAGCCTGGGGGTGGCCCCTATTCAAAGCACACAAGAGGGAGTGAGAGAGCTCCCAGTGAGCTGTGGGCTATGGCGTCAAGCGCCGTTGGCGCTGCGTAGGCAGCCGATGGCATGTCGCCGTGGTTTTGTCCAGTGAGATGGGGAGGCGCAGTGGCGCGCGGCCGCGCGGGAGCGGAGTCCGGTGAGTTGCCAGGTGATGATGTCGCCGGCCAACTAGGGGATGGTCCTGCGGCCCTTAGAGGCCCGAAATTTTGAGGAAGAGAGGGAGGGGCAATAGCGACATTGCTATAGCCTCCCCCCTCATGTAAGAGAAAGGTCCCACAGCACGGACAAGAAGCATAGGGAGAAAGAGAAAGAGAGCTCGAGGGCTGCAAAGTGACCACTCCAAAACGTGTCCGGTCAAAGCAAGAAGCGAAAGGGGCAGTAGAGGTTGGACAAAACCAAGCTGAGGGCAAGGATGAAGCGAAACCAAGTGCAAGGGCCAAAAATGGAGGTCAAGGTCAAAAGGGAGCCAAGGAGGAGTCGGGTAGAGAAAGAAAGTCAAAGTCAAGCATATAAGGCAGTGCAAGGTACAAGCCACATAGGGGTAAAAAAATGAAAGATAAGAATAAAAATTGAAAAGCCAAGGGGCAATAGTGACATTGCTAATGCCCCCCCTAAGTGCAAAGAGTGAAGAAGAGAGAGATAGAGCAAGGCGGTGCCCTCTTTCCCAAAAAAATGCCAATTCAAGGTGCCAATTGGACCAATTAAATTGTAAATTCCCAAATTAAAGCCCCCCCCTATAAAAGTCAAAAGACAAATGGCTAATCTAATGCCATAACCTCAAAAAACTGCTCCCCACCTAGCATGGTGTCAATGACGTGCAGCTGGTAGTGAGCCTTCAAGTCCAATATTACCTTAATTGAGCGTACACGTATTGGTATGTGTGATCTGTCTTGAGGTAGGTTGTACTGATTCATGTGAAACTTAGAGGTGCTTAGTCACTATCCAAGCTTGTGGGAGAGGGTGGTGTTATTTCTTGAAACAAACTCAGTAGATCCCTAGTCTCTCTAGTGAGAGTGTGAGCAAATACTTCCTTTATCTGTGCTGCAGCATCAGGTGCGACTTGGAAATTGACTGTGATAATTACCTCGGTGACTTGAGTTACCCGATTCTTGAAGTAGAATAGTGTTGATTCTCTATTGTGCAGATCTCCTTCCATCTTGTTGTTGCGGGTTGGTTGTAGGTTGCGGACATGGTTTTGACCTTCTCCTTCTTCTTCTTCGCACCCGGCCTATGTATATCCACTGATTTTGGTGTGTTGGTTGATTCTCCCACTGCAAATCGATCACCGTTACGCCTGGCACTCGAGCTTCGATGGATATGCGGAGTTTGTCTATTTGTGCTTGGATTTCTTCTTCTTCTGTTGTCTAGTTAGCGAACCGTGTTAGCCATTCATCCATCCACAAAAATTTAGGGGTTTCAGTCTTGTAAACTGGAGGGTTTCATGAAAGGATCCTCAGTGGGGGCACCAAGAAAATGATGGTCGAAAATGACATGCCATATGGGATGGACTCTACAACACATAGCCTTAACCTCCCAAAACATCATCTCATAGTAGGAATAATCCTATAGGTAGGAAGGGGCACCACCTAGCATAAGTGCGGCTAGGACGCAAACATATATGACCTAGGGTAGAAAAAGTGAAATGCCCTCTAGGTAATCAACGTGAAATTATTGTATAACAGACGTCCACATGTAAAACAAATGCCTAATCACTAGTCATTAGTGTGTGTACGAGGGAGGTATCTGACAAGGTCGGAATAGGGCACACTGACTGATTGGAGTGATCGCACGTTGGTGCAGCTAAAGTTGGTCGAAGGTAAATGGTGATCTATGCCAGGCAAAGGGTGCAATCGAGTGCAGTGCAGAAGGCTAGGGCAGGTACCAAGTCCCTAGGTAGCCAAAGGATAGCGGGAAAGTATGCCTAAAGCGGTTTTTTGGGCCAAACGTGCAGTAGGATAGTCCAGATGGGATGGCAGATGAAGATGTCCAAAATGCCAAGTCAAAGCTCTAGAATGTAGAGTTCAACGTGCTCTAGAAGCCGGTCGAGACGGCTCATCAAACGGACCCTTGGTACTCTAGATATTGCAGTTTCAAGAAAGAGTGTGGAGCAGATTCGCAACGGATCGGGTAGCTGGGGACAGGTGGCCCGGGCTGATGATAGTATATACATGTGTAATGCTCGAGTTGTGGAGCATGCTTGTCTTCTCGGATTGCGAATCGGGGCTCTGGATAGCAAGATAAGGTCAGTTGAAGATTTTTCGGGGGCGGGGTTTGAGCCCACTTGACCGCACTGGAAAAGGTGCCATCTGGCGTCTTTTGAGCCTCGCCAAAGGTCTCGGTGATAGCATGTACCATGTGGAGCTAGCACAAATCGACGTTTCGTCAAACGGACACTCGGTCAGTTAGATGTGGCAGGACGAAGTCAGGAGGTAATGTAGAGAGGAAAGTGGCAGATGCTTTTTGGCATTTTTTACGGCCTCGGATGTCAACCTTGGGGATCTCAAAATGGGACCCGAGGCATGAAATTTGAAGATGGTGGGTTTCGGTCAGGTTTGATGGGCAGTACATAGGCCAATTTGAGCAGAGCAGAGCAAAGTACCCAGTGCAAGCAAAAAGTGAGGTTTTTTAGTTTAAAATATGGTTTTGAAGGTCTTCAGGGCCATTGTAGGGAGGTTCTCCCAGGGGCCGCCACATGGCAGTGGAACCATTCCACATACTGCACTGCGGACGTCCGATGACAAGGTATATTGGTTGGGGCGTGGGCACCCATTGGCATCCAAAGGGGCGTGGAGAGCTTGGAGCTCTGTGGCTATGGAGTCGGTGTTGCAAGGCGGCCGTAGGCGCTGCGTTGGCCGAACGCGGCCCTACGGGGCGGTTTCGCGGTGGCTTTGGGGGAGGAGCCTGGCGCAGGCACCATGCACCTGTGGCGTGCTCGCGGCAGTTTGATGAGATGGTAGTACCCGACACGGGGCGCGTTCCCGCGGGCCAGTGTTTGGAGAGGGAGAGAAGAGGCAATAGCGACATCGCTATTGCCCTTCCCCCCCATGTAAGAGGGAGCTCCGACAAGATCACTCCAAGGGGGAAGGCAAAGTGCAAAGGTCGTTCGGGTAAAAGAGGACCAAAGGTGGCCGAGGACCAAAAGTAGCCAAAAGGGACCAAAGAGGCAGTGAGAGAGAGAGATTCAGAGCTCGAGGACAGTAGAGGCCTTCCGAGCAAGGTCAAGTGGGCAAAGGCCGTCCGGGCAAATCAAAGGGTGCAAAGCCAAGCCAAGTGCAAGGCCAAAAGAGGACAAAGAGGAGCCGAATAAGGAGTGAAGGTCAAAGTCAAAAATTGAGCAATATAAGGCTAAACCAAAATAGGGTAAATGGTGAAAAATAAAAAATGAAGAGCCTAGGGGGCAATAGCGACATCGCTAATGCCCCCTCCCAAGTGCAAAGAGTGAGAAGAGAGAGGTAGAGCAAAGCGGTGCCCCCTTTCCCAAAAAATGCCAATTCAAGGTGCCAGGTGGACCAATTAAATTGTAAATTCCCAAATTAAAGGCCCCCCTATAAAAGTAAAAAATGGATCAAATTAAGGGATTTTTTCTTGGCCTTTTGAGGTGCCGTTTGAAGCCTGCAAAGTGGAGTTCTCTAACAAGCTAGCCCCTTTGTAACTTTTGCTTGGAAATGGCCATGGTGATGGCAGTGCAAGCCTGTGTATATGTTTTCTGAAGTGCAATCAAGCCACAATTTCCTCCCATGCTGTTGTTTCCCCTTCCCCCCTTCTCTTTCTCCTGCTTTCATGATTCTCATCGGTGACGGCTGTGTGGAAGTGTGTGCCCCCCCGGACCGACGGTGTTTTGAGTGAGAGAGTGAAATTGAGTGTCTGTGTGCGTGTGTAAGGGTGGAAACAGGCAATGGTAGCAGGTGTACCTTGTGTGGTGGTTTTGTGGAGTGTGTAAGCAGTGATAATTGAGCAGGAGGTGGTCTGCTAGTGAAGAGTGTTTCTTTGAAGGTGTTTTCTGAGAGGATAGGGGTGCTGTGAATACCCTGAGCTATAGAGAGGCCCTTGTGTTTGTGTTGCGTGTGTTCCTCCATTCCCCCTCTCCATCTTCTGGTGCCCCCACGGAGGAGCACACTGATTGCTCCTAGTTGATTGAAAAAGAAGCAATTTTCGCTTTGGAAGTCATGGCACCGAGAAGCTATGGACCGATTTTCACATGAGAAGACAGCCTTGACGAGTGGATGTCAGATTTCGAGCTGTACATGCTATCATTGCGTATGCCGAACGAGGATAGTAAAATGCAGACTTTTCCTTTGGTGATGCTTGGTAGAGTTAAAGCATGGTACGACGCATTGGAAGGTGAGCCGAAGCAAGCACGGCCGGCTCTACGGGCGAGGTTTCTTCACGACTTCCGCAAGGAGACTTCCCCAGTCGAGATGGATGCAAGGTGAAGGACCTTAAGCAAGATGTAAGTGAAGAATTCAATCTATTTTTGGGTCATTTTGATAAGTGTTGGGCAGAATTAGCGGCAGCCATGCAGTTGGCCAATGGAGATTACTTCAAGCTAGACAAATTCATGGCATGCTTGCATCCCAAGGTGAGAGATAAAGTCGATTTCGAGAGCATAGAGAATTACAACGGTGCAATAGCCATTGCACGGTCGAAGAGCAGAAAGATAATGAAGAAGATAGAGCAGGGCGTGTCAGGCTACGAAACAATGGCCCATGTTCAACCGCCGCAAAGTCCGAGAGAGACTGCACATGAAGATAATCATGGAAATTGAGGTGTAGCTGTGGTGTTGTAAAATTGGGTGCGCACGGTCCAAGATTTTTTTGAGAAAATGCAGGAGTTGCGTCTCAGTGTCATGGATAGAGGACAACCAAGAGGAGCAAGGGGCAATGCACGGCCATTGCCTGGTAGGTGTTATAGTTGTGGAGAAGAAGGGCACTATGCACCCAATTGTCCTCAACCCCAGAGAGAAAGAGGAGGTATGTGCCCGCTTTTTGGTAGAGGTCGAGGTCAAGGACAATACAAATGGTCCAAGAGAGCAAGCGGTGGAGAACCCTGTGCAGCCAGCTCTACAAAACGTAGGCCCAAGAGTAAACATCATAGGGGTGACCAAGTAGGATGTCGAAGTGTTGGCCAATAAGAGGGCAAGAGCTGAGAGCGAGAGAGAGATAGAGCGGGAAACTAGAGCTGGCAAAGGCAAAGAGAAGGTGTACGAAGGCAGAGAGCAGCCCGAGCCTAGCAAAAGAAGGAGGCGTTGTAAGATCAAGCAAGCGGATTTCCAGCGAGGACGTGGCTATCCCGAGGACAACCTGGTGAGTGATGTTCAAAATCAAAAGGCAAATATTACGTTTGGTCATTTGTTAGCTTTAAATCCAAAGTTAAGAAGGCAGTGGTCCACGAGTGTTAGCACCAGACTACCAAGAGCTAAGGGTAATGTGCAAGCAATGCAAAACATGGCTTTGAGGGTAGGTAGCCCCACTGATGTTCTTCCATTGGTGGATGCGATTATAGAGAAGAGGATGCAAGTACAAGCCTACATAGACGGTGGAGCAGAGGTTTGTGTCATGTCAAAAGCAGCCATGAAAGAGACAGGAGTCAAGGCAGTAGTCATGTCAAATGTGCGCATGAGGATGGCCAACCATACTAAATCCATGTGTCTGGGTGTGGCACAGGAGGTGAAAGTCAAGTTGATGGGCATAGAGTGCTTGATAGACTTTTTTGTGATGAAGGCAGGGGATAATGCTTATCCAATTATTTTGGGTAGGCCATGGCTTTTGGCGATAGGTGCAAAGTAGGATTGGGAGAGCAAAGTGTTCACTTTGCCTGACAAAAAAGAGAGAGGCAGACAAATTGTGCTTGATTTGAAGACCAAGGAGAGCAGTTCTCGTCCTATGGTAGTTAAAGATGCGGGCGATACAACGAGCTATGAGTACGAGACCAAGACGGGCTATGATGAAGGCTATACTAGCACAGAGGAAGAGGAGAGTGAGGATGACATGCTGAAGATAAATGCAGATTTGTTCAGGGTCACCATAGACAACTCTCCACCTAAAGAAGAAGGTATGCAGTCTCAAGCTCATGGTTTAAGCATAGAGGAGGTTTCGAGTATGATAAGTGAAGACCTTACAAAAGAGGAAAAGGAAGGCTATGTTCAACTGTGTGAATCCTATCCAAATCTATTTGCTACGGAGTACAAGCATTTGCCAGGTGCAAAGGGGGTGGAGCACAAGATTGTTCTTAAGGAGGGGCATAAGCCTAAAGCACAGAAGCTAAAAAGACTAGGAGAAATTCAAAAGGAAGCCCTTTGGCAGGAGATCAATAAGCCATTGGATGCAGGCATCATATATCCTGTGAAGGATTCAGAGAGGGTCTCGCCAGTTGTCATAACCCCTAAGAAGAATGGGAAGTGGAGAGTGTGTGTCTACTACAAGCCATTGAATGCTGCGACCAAGAGGCATCACTACCCCTTGCCATTTCAAGATGAAATCCTAAACGAGGTGGCTGGGCATGAAAGATACTCGATTATGGATGGCTTTTCGGGGTATTTTCAGATAGGGATTGCACTTGAATACCAGATGAAGACCACATTCATATCTCCATGGGGTTTCTTCTCTTACCGCCGTAGGATGCCATTCGGATTGGTGAATGCATATGCCACCTTCCAAGGTTGGATGAACAGGGTATTTGGTCCATACTTGGGCCGTTTTATTAGGGTCTTCATGGATGATATCGGCTGCTACAGTTCAAGGTTGGAGCACCTATCGAACTCCAATTATGATTTCAAAGGCTTGATGAAGAAGGAGGTCAGCTAAACCCCAAGAAGTGCAAGCTAGCACAACCTTGAGCGCAGCTGTTAGGTCATGTGGTGTCGCAAAACGGTATAGAGGTTGATCCCGAGAAGATGAAGGCATTGGTGTTGATGGAGGCGCCATCAGATGCTCAAGGTTTGGCTTCATTTGTTCATAAGTTGAAGTATTTGTCACGTTTCTTTTGGATGCTGTCGCAATATGTGCATCCTCTTCAAAAGAGGGCTCATCAAGTGCATGGCTATGAGTGAGATGAGGAAGCTCAGGAGGCGTTTGCCAATTGCCAGCGGTGTGTCCTCCCAATCGAGAGGACGACTTTTATGTGTCTATGACCATGGGCACAATTGCTATTGGAGCGGTAGGGAGAAGCTACAAGCCTATATACTTCGAAAGTAGGGTAATTAGCCCAAGAGAGGCTACCTACACCGATGCGGAGCAGTGGGTGATGGCTCTACTCTTTGCTTGTAGGAAGTTCAAATTCCATTTGATTGTATGTAAGTTTTTTGTGTTGACGGCTAATAATCTATTGCCAGAGGTAGTGCTACATTTGAAGCCAGGAAGGAGGATTATGAAGTGGATATTGGAGCTACAGGAGTTTGAGTTCGAGTTTAAGGTAGATCACACGAGTCGGTCTCACCTGGCAGACATTCTCGTCAGCAAGTCCATCGATTTTCCGGGCTATCCAAGGGTGGTACGGGTTGAAGGTAAGGAGGAACCCGACTTGGAAGATGCTTTTACAATGTGGTTCGACGGAGCGTATCGAAGGGTAGTACACGAGGCAGGAGGAGGTGTGGTGATACACGACCCACACGGCAAAACGATATTTTCAAAGGCGTATGATTTGGAGAATGTCCACACCAATAATGAGGCGGAGTATCTCACTCTGCATCTGGGTTTAAAGAAGTGCATAGAGTTTGGTATTTTAAGGTTGGTGGTGAAGGGAGATGCATTGCTAGTCATCAAGCAACTGTTAGGACAATGGCAGGTAAAGCGTGATTCTTTGAAGCATTGGTTCTTTTCCATCAAGAAAATGTTGATGTATTTTGAAGAAGTCCAATTCAAGCATGTGAGAAGCGAGCAGAATCAAGAGGCAGATCAACTAGCTAGCAGCAAACTCCAGGTGCATGTTGCAGGTCTATATGTGGCCCCAGCCACTTATGCAGGTAGAGAGACTCTTAAGGAGATTGAAGGCTTTTTGAGTACAGGGCAATGTTCAGAGGGTTTGTCCAAACTGCAAAAGAGAAGAGTGGTGCAAAAAGTCCGCAAATTTACACTGGTAGGTGAGGATCTCATGAACTATGGGTGTGACGGAGTGCTTAGAAGGGTGCTATACAGAGAAGAGATAGGAATTGTGCCATGAAGAGAGTGGACACCATGGCAAATATCAGGTTCTGTTTTAAGTGGTTAGAGCAGGCTTTTGGGGGCCTTCCATTGTGAAGGACGTGCATTACTGGTGCAAGACGTGCCACGAGTGTCTATAGGTGAAAGACGACTGGTAGCGGAGTCACAGGGCGCCATCATCGCACAAAGCGCTTTCGAGAGGTGGGGTCTAGATGCAATAGGCCCTCTCCCAAAGTCTACTAGTGGTAAGAAATATTTGGTGGTAGCCATTGACTACCTTAAAAGGTGGGTCGAGGCCAAAGCAGTAGAAGAAGTAAATGCTAGTGTTGTGGCTCAGTTTCTGTTTGATAATATATGTTGCCGTTTTGGTGTTCCATGGGTGTTAGTTTCTGATAGGGGTTAGGGGTTTAGAAGCAAGCTAATGAGCGCATTAGTGGAAAAGTTAAAGATTCAGCACAGGTTTTCCTCACCCTATCACCCCCAATGCAATGGTCTAGTCGAGAGTGCTAATGGTCAAATTGTCAAGATGTTAACGAAGTATGTGTACAAGCAGGAAGCTGAGTGGGAAGCAAATCTGGAGAAGTTTTTGTGGGCGTATAAAACATCTTATAAAGTGGCTACAAACTTCACCCCATTCGAGCTTGTCTATGGTAAGGAGGCTGTGTTACCCGTGCATGCACGGTTAGGTGCTTTAAAGGGTATGTGGCGTGTCGTTGCCACTCAACAAGGAGTTCTATTGGATCGGATAGCCAGCTTGGAGGCTTTGCAGATGGACAGAGAGGCAGCGGCAGATTACTATGTGAAACAAAGAGAGAAGCGGGTTGGCAAATTCAATCAAAACCTGTTGGACAAAAAGATAGAGGAAGGACACCTCGTCATGAAGTATGAAAGCTACCTGGATTTCACATTGTAGAAGAATTTCAAGAAGAAGTGGACGGGTCCGATAAAGTGCGGAAGGCCTTTTCGAATGGGACGTATCAACTGATAAGAGAAAATGGAAAGCTTCTTAGGAACAGGGTGAATGGTGTGCGGCTCAAATTGTATTTTGAGAGGAATCTAGTGCTTGAAGTGCAGCAAATTATAGTCAAGGGGGGTGGGCAACCCACCTAAAGCATGCAGTGGGCGAGAGAAAGGAAATGAAGCTTTTGTACATAGCCTGTACATACTGTTATGGTTTTGTGAGTGCTTTTAATCATCAGTTTGGTGTGCTAGTTTTTAAGTTTTGTACATATGCTTTTGGTCGAACATAAATGTTCGACGAGGGGGCTGGGCAATGTTAGTGCAGCTAAAGTTGGTCGAAGCTAAATGGTGATCTATGCCAGGCAAAGGGTGCAATCGAGTGCAGTGCAGAAGGCTAGGGCAAGTACCAAGGCCCTAGGCAGCCAAAGGATAGCAAGAAAGTATGCCTGATGCGGTTTTTTGGGCCAAAAGTGCAACAAAATAGTCCAGATGGGATGGCAGATGAAGATGTCCGAAATGCCAAGGCAAAGCTTTAGAATGTAGAGTTCAGCGTGCTCTAGAATCCGGTCCAGACGGCTCGTCAAACGGAGCCCTGGTGCTCTAGATATTGCAGTTTAAAGAAAGAGTGTGGAGCAGATTCCCGACGGATCGGGTAGCTGGGGACAGGTGGCCCGGGCTGATGACAGTATATACATGTGTAGTGCTCGAGTTGTGGAGCATGCTTGTCTTGTCGGATTGCGAATCGGAGCTCTGGATAGCAAGATAAGGTCAGTTGAAGATTTTCCGGGGGCCGGGTCTGAGCCCACTTGACCGCACTGGAAAAGGCGCCATCTGGCGTCTTTTGAGCCTCGCCAAAGGCCTCGGTGATAGCATGTACCATGTGGAGCTAGAACGAATCGACGGTTCATCAAACGGACACTCGGTCAGTTAGATGTGGCAGGACGAACTCAGGAGCTAATGTAGAGAGGAAAGTGGCAGATGCTTTTTAGCATTTTTTACGGCCTCGGATGTCAGCCTTGGGGATCTCAAAATGGGACCCAAGGAAGGTAATTTGAAGATGGTGGGTTTCGGTCGGGTTTGACGGGTGGTACATAGGCCAATTTAAGCAGGGCAGAGCAAAGTACCCAGTGCAAGCAAAAAGTGAGGTTTTTTTAGTTTAAAAGATGGTTTTGAAGGCCTTGAGGGCCATTGTATGGAGGTTCTCCCGGGGGCCGCCACGTGGCACTAGAACCATCCCACATACCGCACTACGGACGTCCGATGACAAGGTATATTGGTTGGGACGTGGGCACCCATTGGAATCCAAAGGGGCGTGGAGAGCTTGGAGCTCTATGGCTATGGAGTCGGTGCTGCAAGCCGGCCGTGTTTTTTGAAGTGCAATCAAGCCACAGTTCCCTCCCGTGCTGTTGTTTCCCCTTCCCCCCTTCTCTTTCTCGTGCTTTCATGATTCTCCTCGGTGCCGGCTATGTGGAAGTGTGTGTCCCCCCGGACCGACGGTGTTTTGAGTGAGAGAGTGAGATTGAGTGTCTGTGTGCGTGTGTAAGGGTGGAGACAGGCAGTGGTAGTAGGTGTGTGGTTTTGTGGAGTGTGTGAGCAGTGACAATTGAGTAAGCGATGGTCTACTAGTGAAGAGTGTTTCTTTGAAGGTGTTTTCTGAGAGAATAGAAGTGCTGTGAATACCCTGAACTATAGAGAGGCCCTTGTGTTTGTGCCGGGGTGTGTTCCCCCATTCCCCCTCTCCAACGTGATGGAGCACAAGAAGGGTGATATACAAGAGACGAAACATCCCGCGACTATGGGAAATCAAAATAGAGAATGAACCCCAAAGATCAAGGCAACATTGCACCCTTTATTGGCGATGATGATACTTACAAGCTGTGGTCTTCATGATTACAAACCTGGCTCTTGGCATTAGGGATGCATCAAGGAATGCGAGCGCCATATGGTACATGGTGAGGTTGGAGTTAGCGGGAAGGTTAGCTGAGGGAAAACATCAAGATGATGCATCCATCGAGGACATCAAGCACCAACATTGAGAGCGGGCCAAGGTAGCATGGCATTGATGCCTTCAATCCAAGTGTGATCATGTTGCTTGGCAGGAGAGTAGTGACTACTTCATGTGCATAGAGTGGTCGTGATTAGTAACTCAGCCATGATGTGGTGGATCATGGGGAAAATGGTGATGTTTCCAATGCTAACATGCCTAAGATTGCAACCAAACATGATGCCATTAGCTCTCTAGCATGGGGTGCACTACGTGCTTAGTGGTGCTTAAAATGTGGAGTGCATGGAGCTAGTGTGTTCCTCCTTCACTTGTCTTTGCTTTGTGCTTAGCGGAGGCCTCTTTATATAGGCTTGAGAGGTGGTCCTTACCTAATGGTCTTTCCAAATATCCATTGGTCGATGTAGAAGGTCTAGATGCCTCTTTAGTAAGAGAGAGATAGATAGATAGATAGAGAGAGAGAGAGAGAGAGAGAGAGAGAGAGAGAGAGAGAGAGAGAGAGAGTAGAGATAGAGAGAGAGGAACAAAGTGGGGTGGGGAGAGTTTTTTTACAATTCACTAGCCATGGCTAGGTTATTAGGGAAGAGTGGGGTTTTGGGGCATTTACAAAGGTTTTTTCGATGGTTCGGGTGGTCGGTGTGAGGTTTTAGTGCTGCTGGAATCGGACTTTGTTGCGAGAAGCTGAGATGTTATGTGTTACCTCCTTTCGGTGTCGGCCGGGGCGTGCCTTCGGCGCCACTTCTTGTTTTGGTGTTGGTGACGCACGAGTTAGCCGCCTTCTTTCCTTTGGTGTTGATGTCATATTTTCCTCTCTTTTTTTTGTTAGTGCGTATATGCGTGTGTGCATGTATGTGTGCACGTATGTGTGTATGTGTTGTGTGTAGTGTGTATCATATATGGTAAGTATGTGTGTAGCGCAGTGTGTGGGAACGAGAGTAGGAGGGGGGCTGGTTTTTATGTACATTATATATATATATATATATATATATATATATAATGTGTTTTCTGCGTGCAGGGAAAACAGAGCGGCGAGAGGGGAAGGCGTTGGGGAAGATGGGAGGGGTGAGTGCGTGTGTGTGTGTGTATGGTGGGAGAGAGAGAGAGAGAGAGAGATGGCTTCGTCCTGCAAACTGCGCCTACGGGATGGTCCCAGCATAAAGAGAGAGAGAGAGAGAGAGAGAGAGAGAGAGAGAGAGAGAGAGAGAGAGAGAGAGAGAGAGAGAGAGAGAGAGAGAGAGAGAGAGAGCAGGGGTGAGGTGGGGAGGGAGGGAGTTGGTGTGTGGGTTGTGGGACAGAGAAACAAATGGTCTCATGTGCCTACGGGCTAGTCCAGAGGACGCGCAAGGGGGGGGAGAGATAGGGGGGGGGGGGTAGGGCTGCTTTTGTCCGTCTCTGAGTGAGGAAGGGGGGGAATTAAATGGGGTCAAAGGATGGGATATGAGGGAGAGGGAGAGTTGCATTATTATCGTCCCCTTATGGGTTGTTCAAACGCAACGAGAGATAGAAGAGACAGAAGGAAGGGGGAACGGAGGTAGTGAAACAGGGGAGAGATTGGGGGGGGCGTGGCCTGCCGGTGGAGAAAACAAGGGGGAGGATAGAGAGGCGTGTGCGAGGCAAAGAAAGGGGAAAATGAGAGAGAGAGAGAGAGAGAGAGAGAGAGAGAGAGAGAGAGAGAGAGAGAGAGAGAGAGAGTGCGGTTCATAATGAAAGAGAGAGATTTTGAAGAGAAAAAAAAAAACGGCGTCCGCTATTTGTTTCCTAGCACCTCAGTTCTCTGACCAAGGCTAGAGAGCGGTGCGAATAACCCGGCGTCAGCAAGTGCATGAGTTAGTTGAGAAGGGCATGGTTAGGCCTAGCTCATCTCCGTTTTGTTCACCCATGTTATTAGTGCAAAAGAAAGACGGCACATATCGTATGTGTGTCAACTATAGAGCACTAAACAGGATCACTATCAAGAATAGGTTTCCCATTCCATGGGTAGAAGGCCTAATAAGCTGCAAGGGTCGACCTACTTCAGAAGGATTGACCTAAAAAGTGAATATCATCAAATAAGGATAGTTGATCAAGACATTGTAAAGATCGCATTTTGCACTACATTTGGTCTTCATGAATACATTGTCATGCCTTTTGTCTTGACCAATGCACTAGCCACATTTAACCGCTTGATGGAGAAGCTATTGAACCTTTACTGGAGTGTTGTTTGATGATATTATCATCTACTCTAATTCACTAAATGAACACAAGCAACACCTCCAGGTAATATTTCAAGTCTTACAAGAGAATAAAATTTATATTAATCGAAAGAAAAAAGAATTTTTCTTACAAGAGATTCAACATCTAGGTCACATTATCTCTCAAGATGGAATCCAAATGGATCCATCAAAGCTAGAGGTAATAATAGGATGGCCTAATCCAAGGAATCTACATGAACTAAGAAGCGTTATAGGTACATGTGCATACTATAGACGCTTTATAGAAAAGTTCTCACAAATTGCGGGACCATGATATCACCTAACAAAGAAAAATGTTAGGTTTACATGGTCTGACAAGGAGAATAGTGCTTTCAAAAAGTTTAAAGAAAAGCTTATCTCTCAACCTATGCTTAGACTGCTAGATCTCTCAAATCCATTTGAGGTCCAATGTGACGCTTGTGGTGATTGCCTTGGAGCTATTTTGCTCCAAGAAGGGCATGCCATAGCCTACGAAAGTTGAAGGCTTTACCCTGTTGAGAAAGCTCTAGGCATATACAAAAGGAACTCCTTGCAGTTCTACATGCCTTAGACTCATGGAAGCACTATTTATTGGGGACTCCTTTCATTCTACGGATGGATAACCAAAGCCTTAAGTACTTCATGACGCAGACCAAGATCTCAAAAAAACAAATGAGGTGGGAAAATTTCCTTTTGCAATTTCATTTCATATCGGTCACATTGCTGGTAAGCATAATCAAGTAGCTGACGCACTCTCAAGACTGTTGAGGGTGAATGCGGTTTCCATAGCAACTCACAATGATATCTTCTATATGATAGATGAGTACGCTATTGATCCCAATTTTTGAGATGTGATTTCATACCTTGTGCTAGGGAAGAAAGAGGAACCATTTACCTTACAAGATGGTTATCTTCTCTACGGCAATAGACTATGCATTACTAGCTCACTATTGTGAGAAATTAATGTATGAATCCCATGGTGTTGAGATGTCGAGCTCTACACCTTGAGCTGGCATCCACTACGGGTCTTGGCCGCTTACAGCATTTACTCACTAGCGTGTTAGGTGACCGACACGGAGGATCTCTGCCAGTGATTCTACAGCTGGACTACACTTATAGTGCCAGCCTAGTACGCTTCTAGAGAGTTCACACTTGTGACCGCATGTACATATGTGGTACTTTTCAGCTTTAGCACTTAGTCATTTTGTACTCTCTTTTCTGTGAAGAAGAAGAAGAAGCTTTCCATCTCTGTGTGCTTTGTGCTTGTCTTGTGTAGCTCTCTTGCATCCTCATTCTTTACATGGTATCAGAGCCTGGTGCAGGCAAGAGAGGCTAAGAGAGCAAGAGCATCACAATCCCTTCGTTCGCAATCCAAGTTTCTGAATAGGTCTCCAAAGTGCAGTACACAGAGATTTACTGTACAAGTACAGTGATTGTATGTACGTTTGATTGTGGACACTCGTTGAGTGTAGAAAGAGTTACAGGTACCACGATAGCAGGTTCAACAGATTTGCAGGTTTTTGCAGATTGCAACTATTTTGTCTTAGTGCTTCAAGATGTCTGACGGTTTCAGTCAGATTGTTACTTAGAAGCTTGAGAAAAATAACTACCTTGCATGGAAGTTCAGAATAACAAATTTCCTAAAAGGAAAAGGTTATTGGGACTATGTAGAAGGAGACAATGAAAAGGAACCAGAGATTCCCGAGGCAAATGCTACAACAGAACAAAGGAAAGCCTTGAGGGACTGGCAACAAGGCCAGAGCAAAGTGATGTATTGGCTTTCTATGAGCATCACAGATGGAAGGATGGGCTATCTACAGGATGCTGAAACCCCCGCCATTGCATGGAGAAACTTAGGCAGAGTGTTCGAGGTGAACACCAAGGCCAGGAAGCTTCAACTAAAGTCGGAGCTAAATCAGGTTAAGAGGAACAACCTCTCAATCAATGATTATGCCTTGAAGATCAAGAGTATCATTGAGGCTCTTGGATCTATTAAAGTCTCAGTGGAAGATGATGACATTGTCCGTGCATGCTTGGATGGTCTAGGAGATGAGTATGTACATTTCAGGTCTTCCATGAATACAAGAGACGACATCCCCGTGTTCCAAGATTTGATTTCTATGCTTATTCTTGAGGAGAAGAACCTTGACACATCTTCTTCTCATGGCAGAAATAATTTTGAACAGGCCTTCTATTCTAACTCCAACAGAGGTAGAGGTAGAGGTTGTGGTCGAGGCCCAAGGGATTGCAGGGGCCAATTTCTGGAAGGTCAATCAAATCAAAACAATACAGGTGGCAGGGGAAACCAGTCTCAAGGCAGGGGGAGTCAAAGAGGTCGTGGTGCAGGATCAAGCAGGCAGCAACATACTCCAGATAGCAAAGAATGTTGGAGTTGTGGTGAAAGAGGTCACATGTCATGTGACTGTCCAAAGGGAAAAGCAAGTGGAAAGAGAGAACAGGGAAACTATGCATCTACTAGCAGAGATGCAGATGACAGCAAAAACGAGCGCATGTTTGTTATGCAACATGTAATGAATACAATGACTGCAGAGAATTCCACCCAAGATGATGTTTGGTATGTGGATTCAGGTGCCTCTAATCACATGACGTCTCGTGGAGAGTGGTTTAGAGATATGCGCAAACTAGATGTGTCAGGCTATGTGCAGACAGAAGATGACACAGCTCACCCCATTGCTCATGTAGGGGACATACCTCTAAATACGAAGAGTGGGAAATCAAAGTACTTAGCAGATGTACTTCATGTCACAAACATTACAAAGAATCTTGTTTCTGTTGGACAAATGGTTGAGCAGGGTTTGCAGGTTCGCTTCAATCCAAATGGCTGTTATGTAGAAGATTTCCAAAATGGCTGTAAGCTGATCACAGAGGGCAAATGTGTGGGTAGAATGTTTACGCTGAATGTAAACATGCCTGAGGTAAAAGCTGCATTATTTGCATAGGGCACAGGTGTTGTGGCTGATGTTGACATTTGGCACAAACGCATTGGCCATGTCAATGAGCAGAGATTGCGCAGCATGCAATCAAAACAGATTGTAAAAGGTTTGCCCAAATTCAAGGTGGATGGTATGCATAAAGTGTGTGTAGCATGCTAGTTTGGAAAACAGTCAAAGGGCTCATTTCCACATGAGCGCAATGTATGTAAAAAGCCACTTGAGGTGGTGCACACAGATGTTTGGGGTCCAACCAATACTGCAAGTATACATGGTTGCAGGTATTATGTCTCTTTCATTGATGACCATACAAGGAAAGTATGGATCTACTTCATGCGTAACAAAAGTGAAGTGTTTGGTCACTTTCAAGACTTCAAAGTCATGATTGAGAAGGAGACAGATATGCAAATCAAGACATTGAGGTCAGATGGAGGGGGAGAGTACTTCTCCAATGATTTTTCAGATTTTTTGCGAATGCATGGTATGCGCAGGCAGTTTACATGCAGATATACTCCACAATAGAATGGGGTCGCAGAAAGGAAAAACAAGCACATTGCAGAGGTTGCATGTGCATTGATGAATGAGAAGAACATGCCTTATCATTTCTGGGCTGAAGCCGTAAATACAGCTGTGTACATTATGAACAGGACACCTACAGCTGTGGTGTATGATGTAGCACCTGAGGAAAAGTTTACAGGTACAAAGCTTGATTTGGCACACTTGAAAGTGTTTGGCTGCATAGCTTACGTGCATAAACCAGATGAGTTGCGTAGGAAATTGGATCCTAAAGCAGAGAAATGTATTCTTGTGGGATATTCCCTTGAACAAAAGGGGTACAGGTGCTACAATCCTACTACACGAGAATTACGAGTGAGCAGAGATGTAGTCTTTGATGAGATGAGCAGCTGGTACAGTAATGCACATGGCACTATTGGGGCTGATGTAAAAGATGATGTGGTTGTACAAAATGTGAGGCCACAGTCACAGGTTTTGAGTGGACCACAAGAGTCCTCTTCTCGTGGCTCTGTTGAGAAACCATGGAATGGTAGACTACGTACGCAGGTTACTCCACCAACAGGTACATGGAATGTATCACGAAAAGGAAAGGAAAAGGTTGATGAACCTCCCTTTATGGATGATGCATCATCAGGTTTTTCACATGTAGACATGGATTCAGATGGTTCTGAACAAAGTCTTGATGAGGAATTTGGAATTCCGGCTGTCAGGACACCTGGTGTAAGGAAAGTACAAGAAGATGCTAGAGGGCAAAGGAGTGACCCATGACCGCGCAGATCTAATAGAGTCAGAAATCCAGTTCAGAAATTGACTTATGATGGGTATCTAGCGCATCACCAAGCCTACATGGCTAAGGTGATACAGGATGTGGAGCCCACATGTTTTGAGGATGCAGTTGGAAATGTGCATTGGGATGATGCAATGAATGAAGAGATGGCTGCATTGGAAGCAAACGACACATGGGAGTTGGTGCCATTGTCAAGTGGCAAGAAAGCTATTGGTTTTAAATCGGTGTATAAAACCAATAATAAGGCTGATGGTAACATTGAGCCTCACAAGGCAAGGTTGGTCGCAAAGGGTTATGCACAGACGTATGGCATAGACTATGAGGAGACCTTTGCTCCAGTGGCAAAGATGACGACTGTGAGAGTTGTCATAGCAGTGGCTGCATCTAGAGGATGGATTATGCATCAAATGGATGTAAAGAATGCCTTCTTGAATGGTGAGTTGCAAGAGGAAGTGTATATGGATCAGCCACCTGGTTATGTCGATCCAGGTTACCCAGATTATGTATGCAGACTTCTCAAAGCTTTGTATGGTTTGAAGTAGGGCTCTAGAGCATCGTATGACAGGATTGCCAAGCATCTTGTCAGTATTGGTTTTAGGAGAGCTCATGTTGATCATTCACTCTATGTACGTGAGAGTGATGTGGGGATTGTGGTCATTACCATATATGTAGATGACCTTATTATTGTGGGTGACAATGCTATGGAGATTGACCATGTGAAGGGTCTTTTCAAACAGGAGTTTGAAATGAAAGATTTAGGCGAGTTGCGCTACTTTCTTGGCATTGAGGTGATTAGGACTCCAGAGGGTGTATGGCTATCACAGAGACAATATACTTTGCACATGTTGTCAAAGTATGGTATGGCTGATTGTAAGCCAATTTCTATTCCCTTGGATGTGAATGCAAAGCTGAGTGCAGAGAAGGGTGATGTTGTTGAGGATGTCAACATGTACAGGAAGATTGTGGGTAGTCTAATCTACTTGACTATCACGAGGCCAGACTTGAGCTACACATTAGGCTTGGAGAGTCAGTTCATGCAGCTTCCGAGGAAGCCACATTTGGATGGAGTACGATGCACACTTAGGTATGTGCAAGGTACTCTTGACTATGCATTGTTCTATGCAGCAGATGCACCATTAGCATTGTATGGGTATACAGATGCAGATTGGGCAGGTAGCATTGTTGATAGGAGATATACGAGTGGCTTCATGTTCTCTTTTGGGAGTGCTGCTGTTACTTGGAGCAGCAAAAAGCAGCCTACGGTTGCTTTATCGAGCACAGAGGCCGAGTACAGAGGTGTAGCAATTGCGGCGTGCGAGGTAGCTTGGCTATGCACATTACTTGAGGACTTGGGAGTGCAGGTGGACCAGCAGATTATCATTCATTGTGACAACCTCAGCAGCATGCAGTTGGCTAGGAACCCAGTGTTCCATGCCAGGACCAAACACATAGAGGTCCATTACCACTACGTTCGAGAGCGAGGGTTGGCGGGCGACATCGACTTGGTCTACGTCAGCATAGAGGAGCAGATAGCGGATATCTTTACCAAGGCCCTTGGAGCTGAGAAGCTTCGACATTTCCGGACTATGCTTGGACTCTGCGACATGCAGAGCTCGAGGGGGAGTGTTGAGATGTTGAGCTCTACACCTTGAGCTGGCATCCACTACGGGTCTTGGCCGCTTACGGCATTTACTCACTGGCGCGTTAGGTGACCGACACGGAGGATCTCTGCCAGTGATTCTACAGCTGGACTACACTTATAGTGCCAGCCTAGTACGCTTCTAGAGAGTTCACACTTGTGACCGTATGTACATATGTGGTACTTTTCAGCTTTAGCACTTAGTCATTTTGTACTCTCTTTTCTGTGAAGAAGAAGAAGAAGCTTTCCATCTCTGTGTGCTTTGTGCTTGTCTTGTGTAGCTCTCTTGCATCCTCATTCTTTACACATGGTCATCCTTATGCGGGGCATAGAGAGATTCAGTCTACCCTAAAAGGGATAGAAACAAGTTTCTATTGGCTTGCCATGAAGGAAAACATACATGAGTATGTTTCTAAATGTGTGGTATGCCAAAAGACGAAGTTTGATAGAGGGAAGCAACCTGGATTGCTTCAACCTTTGTCAATCCCTAATTCACCATCAGAGAGCATATCCATGGATTTTATCTTTGGATTGCCCAAGTCTATCCATGGGAATACGAGAATATGGACGATAGTAAACAGGTTCAACAAACAAGCTCATTTTATACCTATCAAAAAGACTATCAAATCCCATCAAATGGCAACCCTCTTCGTATCACAAATCTTCAAGTACCATGGCTTGTCAATGTCCATAGTGCCTGAAAGATATCCTAGAATGACCAGTAATTTTTGAAAGGGTCTCTTTGAGAATTTAGGAACGAGGCTAAACTTCTCTTCGTCCTATCACCCGCAAACGGATGGCCAAAGTGAAATAGCTAATCTAACAATTATTGATCTACTAAAAGCCTACGTAACGGAAGTAGATCAAAGATTCCAATGGGAGAATTACTTACCTTAGTGGAGTATGCCTACAATAATTGGAGTATGCCTACAATAATAATGTACATACCTCCACAGGAAAAGCACCTTTTGAGGTAATTGAGGGAAGATCCAAAAGTCCCATGCTACTTAAGGTACACGGGAAGATGTTCTTTGTAGATGAGTATAGCTAAGACCTACAAAAATCTTTCCAAAAGATTAAGGATGCTATCTCTATCTCACAGCAAAGGCAAAAGGCTGCTTCTCATAAGCACAAAGAGCCCAATCCTTTAGAGAAAATCATTGGGTCTTGCTTAAATTTCCCAAGGCTTGATTAAGGCACACAAAGGGCAAGAATCCTATGGGACACCAAAAGTACTATGCTAAACTAGCAAAAAGGTACTATATTGGTCCCTTCCAGATTCTTAGACCAATCAATGAGATGGCCTATCAACTCAAGTTGCCCAGTCATTGGTTCATACACAATGCTTTCCATGTGAGCCTACTAAAGCCTTGCAAAGGAGAGCCACCTCAAGAATCAACTATTGAAGACCCACAAGAGATTGAGGACCAAGAAGAGGTGCTACAACCCGAGTCCATTCTCTGACATGAAGACAAGGTATTGAGAGATGGTAAGATTATCCAATGGTATCTTCTTAAGTTTAAGAACTATCCTTTGGAAGATGCTAGATGGATGAAAAGCTCACAATTAAAGGACAACCTAAACCTTTTCAATTCTTACAATGCTTCCCTAGAGCAAGCAAATGTAAAAATGTCTAAAATGAACAAAGGTTTTTTGTCTTATATGACTCTCTTTTTATTTATTGTGCACAAATGCTAAGTAGTATGCATGCTTAGGATCAAGTTTGTGGAGACGACGTCTTCCAAACACCAAGTAGAGCTTGCCACTCTACTATGGAAGATTGATAGGACTATTGCAAAGACATGCTTGTGACAGATTAGGCTCTCAAGCGCCAAATGGATTAGTCATCCATTCTGGGGATGTCGTAGGGTAAAATAGGGATCCTCTACCTGCTAGAAAAAGGACTAATAAATAGGATTTATCTTCTCTACCCCACAGTCGAGGACAACTATGATTTCAAGACAGAGGTAATGTCATAATAACTAATATCTAATTCTCCTAAATGATTTTCTCATGTTAAACTGATCATTTAATATGGGGAAGTATTGAGGGAGAAAAAGCTAGAATATTGGTTAGGCTGACAGACCGGTCACAATAGGGATCCAAAGGAGGGAAAATAGGGATCCAAAGGGGGGACCATCTGCAAAAGAGCAATGTGCAAAAATGGGCTTCGAAGACCTTAAGGTTGAGCTCATTAAGACTTCCAAAATGCTAAGGTTCCAAATTCAAAGGTAATGGATAATGGTCAAACTCTAGGTAAGACTGGATGCTTATGTGAAGACCATAAAGTCTTCACATATCCCTAGATAGGAGGGGGCGAGCCTTTCTTGTAGGGGATGAGAGAGAAACACACACACACACTCTAGCAAGCTCCCCTTACACAAAAGGAATAGGGGACACATGTCACCTCCCTAGCCCAGTTGCCCCCAAGGTGCATTCAAATCCTATTGGATGGCCATAGAGTTGGACCAATAAAACTTAGGCTAGAATAAACCTATTTTAATTCATTTAAAAACACTTGATAAAAGAACCAATAGAAATTAAGCTCTCTGGAAGACTATTGGACAGTCTCCCAAGGGGTCCAATGAGCATTCAGCAACCCACGGCTTGCTTGATTCCTATTGGCCAGAAGACTAAGGGGTACAATGAGAGTTTAATTGAATTATTTAATTACCTAAATCTCTCACAAAAGGGGAAAGGGATACACATGTCACAAGGCTATCACTTATGCTTCTTAATTATCATTGTCTAAGCTTTGCAGGGTCCAATGGGATGCTAGCATGAGTAAAACTCAAGAGGGGTCGACCAAGAGAGAAGGGGGGCTGATTTTGGCAAGGAATTATCACACACATTCACACAAGCTCATGTGTGAAGTAAAGAACTCTCTCTCTCCTTCTCAAGATTTAATGGAAAGCTCATCATCTACTCCAAGCTTTTGAGAAGGGAGACCTACACCAACAACTCTTGGCTTTGTGATGCAAATCCAACCAAGAGATAAGATCCAATGCATGATCATCTCCTCTACCATGCTAATTATTAAGCTATGCTAACCTATTCTGAGTGATTATGTGAGGAGATATACTTATTTCCTGTAAGAATACTCCTTCTTCCTCTCGATCTACTCTCATACCCCGCTAGCTCTCACCATCTTCGAAGGTGTGTGAGGTCTTGGGTCTGAGATCATGAGGGAATTACTGTTGTTTTTTATAAGTGTGAGCTTGGTGCTTGAAGCTTCCATCTTCATTGCACCAGCAAGATATTGAAGGAACACAAAGTATTGTATTGTAAAATGTCTCCCTTGATGGGAGAAACCTATAATACAAAGCCTTTTGGAAGGGGGACCGGCTCCATGTAAATGTGGTCCTCAACTATTGTCAATAGCTTAATTTCTCTCTTTTTGAAGTATTTCTCATTCCTATCTAACTAGGTGTTATGATTTTGTTGCTCTCTCCATCCAAGAACTCTTTCTATGCTCATTAGGAATCTATTCTAATGGAATTCTCACTATGTCTATGTTATTTTCCGCTACACACAGGTTACTAGACCATTAAATGCTACATGAATATTGACTTCATTGTATATGGGTGACTTTTGAACCTTCAAATGATGTACAATAAGACGCAGTGGAAATTGGGTTTCTGAGTATACCATATCCTTGTAGGTAAACTTGTGTCAAAAGATTTGTCATTGTCTACAGCCTTGGTCTTTAGCAGCAAGTTGTGGTTTCTAGGGCACGTGTAAAGCTTGGTTGATCATATCTATAGTAATTTTGAATTTTACTATCTCACCATACTTATCTGTCAGGATAGCTTCTCGTTTGTATTGAATTGACAACATCAATTCATGTCCTCTTTGAAAATACATACCCCATGGCTGTAGTCAACAAAATGTGTCCATTTGAAGACAGCTTGCTCCCTTGAGCACTTCTTGTTGTTGATGTAGATTCTAGAGCTTCCTTGGGAAAAAAGTGGTCTTCACTTTAGTGCTATCGACCGCTTTGAATTGGTTGATGAAAATGTTTGCACGTATTTGAGCAAGCTCCTGCTTTGATACATGAGCTTTCTCATTCAATGAAATTTCCACCACTTGGTAGGGTGGTGCTTCCCATTACTTCTTTGGTCATCTGCGTGGCATTCTGTGATCAGACACTCCACATATTAGATTCAAAAATTGGCCAACAAGTTGTTGTTACACAATTCAAAAAACACAAATTTTGACCATAAAATGAAAATTGAGTATAACTTGATCAAAACAAGTCCAAATTTGTCCAAAACTCACGAGTGCATATATGGTAGCTACAGGTACTAGGTCAAACGACTATAGGTCAATTCTTTCTCAAGAGGTCATGGATCACAATCCATGTTGGAAACCATTTTGAACTTCTGTTGGCACCATCTGATTAAGCAAGAGTTGGGATGCTATGATTCACTTCTTTTTGAATTTAGATCATTGATTGGGATTTCATGCCAGATTTTGGAAATTTTCTTCGACTCTAAAACACTATGAATGAGCGTATTGTTGGTCGGCGGATCCTGGACAGGATGTGCTCCATAGTTCATTGTCTTGGAAGTATTTTGGACGTGATGTGTTCACAATTCACGAATGTGGATTCTTGGACATAGTGTGGTCTACAATTCAATTTTTAAAAAGGCAACCGATGTTGAAGATGGCATTCTTCTAAGGAACAAAGTTGACGGTAGCATGACCGAGATGAAATAAATTTGGAATAAAATAAGGATCTAGTAGCAAGGAGAGTGGAGAGAGATATGATGCAAAGTAAATTAGTGGAAAATCAAAAACTCTAGATTAGCACACTATTACAAAGTGATGGCATCATCCACCCCATGCGATCTCAAGGTAGATTTTAGATGGCAATTTAGACAACTAGAGCAAGTAGTAATACTAGGGACTAACAATCCTTCAACAAGGATGTGTTGTGTGCATCAAGTGTGCACACCATTTTACCAAACTACTCGTGAGAAGTCCTCCTTATAAGATGTAAGGGAGCCTCTAAATGCCCATGTGCAGCCGCCCTTAGATGGCCAAGTCCAATTAGGAATCTCCCATGCACCTATGTGTAACTGCTTTTGGGTAGACAAGTCCTCTTAGAACTCGGCCACCGGCCAAAGAACACGGACAATTGGCCACCGAACAACCATTTTTCGATTTTCTTTCGGCTACCGTCTGGCCAAGATATTCCAGAGAAAGGAATATTTTGATGAATAAAAAGTCTCGGGGGATTTTGCCCTTGAGGCCCCCAAAGTTGGCCCTCAATTTACTCTGTACCATCTACAATCACAAATAGAGATCTCATCGCATATAAAGCTAGAATCCACCAAATATATGTGCATCATTGGCTTCTCCTCATATGGGGGTCTTACAAATTGTGCAGCATATATATTGGTGGAAAGACGGAGAGGGTATACCAACACCTCCCCTCAATGAACAGGCCGTGTGCCAACTCCAAGTCGATGAAGATGTCGAAGTAGCTGGTCTTTCCCTAAAGCTTTGGTGAAGATATCTGCACAATTATCTTCAGTAGGACAGTACTCTAGCTCCACAATTTCATCCTCAACTATCTCTTGACCATAATAATATTGAACATCAAAATGATTTTTGCATGCATGCAAGACGGATTTCTTGGCAATCGCCATGCAACTCGGTTGTCGCATTGAAGTGTTGTTGCTGAATCAAGAGAAACACCTAAGTCCATGAGGACTCGCCTTAGCCAAATTGCTTCACAAGCTGCAAAACAAGCAGATTTATACTCTTCTTCCATTGAAGAAAGAGCAACGGTTGGCTGCTTCTTGATGATCCAAGAAAATAGTCCAGAACCAGGTGAGAAAAAAAATCCAAAAACTGGCTTTCTAGAGTCACAATCTTCTGTCCAATCATAGTCACAATACCCATTAAGAGTGTTTGTATCAATGCCATAGGCAATGCCATGGCCCAAAGTACCTTTGAGATACTTAAGAACTTGCATACCTGCCTTCTAGTGAGATTCTCTTGGTTGGTTGGTAAACTTTCTTAAAACACCTACTGCAAAAGAAGTATCCGGCCTAGTGTTGCACAAGAAAATTAAGCTTCCCACAAGTTTTCTGTACTTTTAATGTCGACTATGGGATATGAATCTTCCATGGAGAGTTTTGCATTTACCTCCATTGGAGTGCTCACAGGTTTTCAATCCATCATGCCAAAGCTTTTAGGATCTCTGTTGCATACTTTTGTTGAGAGATGAAGATACCTTTTGAGAATTGGCAAACCTCAATCCCCAAACATTAATGCAACAAACCCAAGTCTGTCATTTCAAATTCAGAACTCAAACTCTCACGGGTTTGTTGGATCAGTTCTTTGTGGTCACGAGTGATTATCAACTCATCAACATACAAGATAATAATGACTTTTTTTCCATTCTCTCTAAGCACATTAAATTTGCTTCAGAAGCACTTCTTCTAAAGCCATGTTTTTTTAGAAAACTTATCAATTTTGACATACCATGCTCTTATAGACCGTTCCATGCCATATAAAGCCTTCTTCAATTAGCAACCTTCAGTTTTGAATGAGGAGTCTCTAACCCTGGTGGTTGCTCAATATACACATCCTCCTTGAGAAGTCCATTAAAAAATCCAGACTCAACATCCATTTGGTAAACAACCCAAAAAAAGATAGCAGCAAGAGCAAGCACAAGACGAATAGTTGTCATTTGAGTTGTGGGAGCAAAGATGTCACTAACATTAAACCCTTTGACTTAAGAAAATCCTTGTGTTACTAACCTCGCTTTGTAATTTTGCTTGCAAAGAGCCATCAGCTTTATTCTTGAGCTTGTACACCCATTTTGTGCCGATGAGTTTCTTCTTTGGAGGCCGATGCACTACTTCCCACGTGCCATTCTTTGTGATGTTGTCCTACTCAGACTGTATTGCTTCCTTCCACTTTGGATCGGCCATGGTCTCATAGATGGAGGTTGGCTCCTTCACAGAGCCCACAATTTCTGTCAAAATCTCTCCTTTGCTCCTCTATTCTCTTTGACCGTCTCAAACCCCCATCCTCTTCATGAGGATTGTGAACTTGAGGGTTTTGAGCATCAAAAAGTTGTTGATGCCACTTTGGTAGTTGCTTTTCCTATGATGTTGCACCAGGTTGGTTAGATTTATGTGAGTTCTCATCATCAGACAACTCCTCCTCTTGATTTTTTACCTGACTTTGATCTGGCACATGGTGAGTTATTTTTTGATTTGATGAGAAAGTGGGTGAACCTCATTTCTCCACCGTATGTAGCCCTTCTTCAAATACCACATCCCAACTGGTGAGTATTTTCTTTGCCTCTGGATCATAGAGTCTATAAGCCTTAGACTCCTCACTGTATCCGAGAAATTCACACTTCTTGCTTTTGGCTTCTAGCTTTGTTCTTTGTGAATCACGAATATGTGCATAATAGAAACACCCAAATTCTTTGAAATGCAAGACCAAAGGTTTCTTACCAAAATAGGCTTCTTGAGGCATTTTCCCTTTCAAAGCCTTTGTGTAGCTTCGATTGAGAATGAACACTATTGTACTTACTGCTTTAGCCCAAAAGGAATATGGCATACCGTTGGCTTTGAGCATACACCTTGCCATTTCTACCACCATCCGATTGCAACGCTCCACAACTCCATTTTGTTGTGGTGTGTAAGCTATAGTAAGGTGCCGTTTTATGCATGCTCGTTGCAGTAGTTGTTGAATTTGTTTGAGATGAATTCTCCTCCTCGATCTGGTGCAAAGCTTCTTCACCTTCTTTACTATTTCATTTTCTACAAGATTTTGCCACAGTTTAAACTTTCCAAAAGCTTCAAATTTCTCACGAATGAAATACGCCCACATCTTTCTACTAAAGTAATTGACTAATGACAAAAATACAAATATTTACCCAAAGCGGATGTAGACATTTTACCACAGAGATCTGCATGTACCAACTCTAGAGGAGACTGAGCTCGATTACTACTCTCTTGTGGAAATGCCTTTCTTTGTTAATTTCCCATCATGCAAGCTTAACAAACTTCATTCATATCTGAGATTTGAGGCATGTGTGCCACCATCCTAGATTTTTACTTCTCTTTTAGCACAACAATGCTTAAGTGACCAAATCTATCATGCCTTAATTGAGTTGTACCTTTTTTTTGTAGTGATCGTAAGTGACCGTAAGTGCAAAAAGTTCTTATAGGTTGATGCGCCTTACATCCTTTCCCACCGTGTTTCCTTTATAATCCAAGATTTTTGCTCCATTTTTCTTGAAAAGGACTTCAAGATCACGATCAATGATTGCAACAATGGACAACAAAATTCTTCTTGATTTGAGGCACGTACAACACATTAGAGAGCTCTTTAGTTTCACCTGTAGCTGCTAAAAGGAAACCTTTCAAGACCCTTCAATTGGACATTTGGAATTATTTCCAACAATTACACTTATGGGGTCTGGAAGAGGAGAGCGAGGACAACATGTTGAAGATAGATGCAAACTTGTTTGGAGTCACCATAGACGACTATCCACCTAAAGAAGAAGGTATGCAGTCTCGAGCTCATGGTTTAAGCATAGAGGAGGTTTCAAGCATGATAAGTGAAGACTTAAGCAAAGGGGAAAAGGAAGGATATGTTCAATTGTGTGAGTCCTATCCAAATCTGTTTGTGACGGAGTACAAGCATTTGCGAGGTGCAAAAGGGGTGGAGCACAAAATTGTTCTTAAGGAGGGACATAAGCCTAAAGCACAGAAGCTGAGAAGACTATGAGAAATTCAAAAGGAAGCCCTTTGGCAGGAGATCAATAAGCTATTGGATGCAAGCATCATATATCCTGTGAAGGAGTCAGAGTGGGTCTCGCCAGTGGTCATAACCCCTAAGAAGAATGGGAAATGGAGAGTGTGTGTCGACTACAAGCCATTGAATGCCGCAACCAAGAGGAATCACTACCCCTTGCCGTTTCAAGATGAAATCCTAAACCAGGTGGCTGGGCATGAGAGATACTCAATTATGGATGGCTTTTTGGGGTACTTTCAGATAGGGATTGCACTTGAAGACCAGCTGAAGACCACATTCATATCTCCATGGGGTTGCTTCACTTACCGTAGGATGCCGTTCGGTTTGGTCAATGCATACGCTACCTTCCAAGGTTGGATGAACAAGGTATTTGGTCCATACTTGGGACGTTTTATCAGGGTCTTCATGGATGATATCGGCTGCTACAGTTCAAGGTTGGAGCACCTATCGAAGCTCCAATTATACTTTCAAAGGCTTGATGAAGAAGGGGGTCAGCTGAACCCCAAGAAGTGCAAGCTAGCACAGCCTCGAGCGTAGCTGTTAGGTCATATGGTGTCACAAAACGGTATAGAGGCTGATCCCGAGAAGGTGAAGGCATTGGTGTTGATGGAGCCACCATTTGATGCTCAAGGTTTGGCTTCATTTCTTCATAAGTTGAAGTATTTGTCACGTTTCTTTTGGATGCTGTCGCAATATGTGCATCCTCTTTAAAAGAGGGCTCAGCAAGTGCATGGCTATGAATGGGATGGAGAAGCTCAGGAAGCTTTTGATAGAGTCAAAGAGATTTTATGTCAGTTGCCAGCTGTGTGTCCTCCCAATTGAGAGGACGACTTCTATGTGTCTATGACAGTGGGCACAATTGCTATTGGAGCAGTTCTATTGCAAAAGGCAGGGAGAAGCTACAAGCCGATATACTTCGAGAGCAGGGTGATTAGCCCAGGAGAGGCTACCTACACCGAGGCGGAGCAGTGGGTGATGGCTCTAGTCTTCGCTTGCAGGAAGTTCAAAGTCCATTTGATTGTGCGTAAGTTTTTTGTGTTGACGGCTAATAATCTATTGCCAGAGGTAGCGCTACATTTGAAGCCAGGAAGGAGGATTATGAAGTGGGTGTTGGAGCTACAGGAGTTCGAGTTCGAGTTCAAGGTGGATCACACGAGTCGGTCTCACCTGGAAGACATTCTTGTCAGCAAGGCTATCGATTTGCCGGCCTATCCAAGAGTGGTACGAGATGAAGCCACGGAGGAACCCGACTTGGGAGATGCTTTCACTATGTGGTTCGATGGAGCATATCGAAGAGTAGTGCAGAAAGCAGGAGGAGGTGTGGTGATACACGACCCACATGGCAAAACAATATTTTCAAAGGCGTATGATTTAGAGGTTGTCCACACCAATAATCAGGCGGAGTATCTCACTCTGTATTTGGGTTTGAAGCAGTGCATAGAGTTCGGCATTTCAAGGTTGGTGGTGAAGGGAGATGCATTGCTAGTCATCAAACAACTGTTAGGCCAATGGCAGGTAAAGCGCGATTCTTTGAAGCATTGGTTCTTTTCCATCAAGAAGATGTTGAAGTCTTTTGAAGAATTCCAATTCAAGCATGTGAGGAGAGAGCAGAATCAAGAGGCGGATCAACTAGCTAGTAGCAAAGTGGAGGTGCATGTTGCAGGTCTATATGTGGCCCCAGCCACTTATGCAGGTAGGGAGACTCTTAAGGAGATCAAAGGCTTTTTGAGTACAGGGCAATGTTCAGAGGGTTTGTCCAAGCTTCAAAAGGGAAGAGTGGTGCAAAAGGCCCGCAAATTTACACTGGTAGGTGAAGATCTCATTAACTACGAGCCTGATGGAGTGCTTAGAAGGGTGCTGTACAAAGAAGAGATAGGGATGGTGCTGGAGCAATGTCATGAAGAGAGCGGACACCAGGGCAAAGATCAGGTTCTGTTTCGAGTGCTTAGAGCAGGCTTTTGGTGGCCTTCCATTGTGAAGGACGTGCATTACTGGTGCAAGACGTGCCACGAGTGTCAGACTATAGGTGAAAGATGACTGGTAGCGGAGTCACAGGATGCCATCATCGCACAAAACGATTTCGAGAAGTGGGGTCTCGATGCTATAGGCCCTCTCCCAAAGTCTACAAGTGGTAAGAAGTACGTGGTGGTAGCCATTGACTACCTTACAAGATGGGTCGAGGCCAAAGCAGTGAAAGAAGTAAATGCTAGTGTTGTGGCTCAGTTTGTGTTTCATAATATATGTTGCTGTTTTGGTGTTCCATGGGTGTTAGTTTCTGATAGGGGTCAGGCGTTTAGAAGCAAGCTCATGAGCGCATTAGTGGAAAAGTTAAAGATTCAGCACAGGTTTTCCTCACCCTATCACCCCCAATGCAATGGTCTAGTTGAGAGTGCTAATGGTCAAATTGTCAAGATGTTAATGAAGTATGTGTACAAGCAGGAAGCTGAGTGGGAAGAAAATCTAGAGAAGTGTATGTGGGTGTTTAGGAAGTCATATAAAGTGGCTACAAACTTCACTCCATTCGAGCTTGTCTATGGTAAGGAGGCAGTGTTGCCAGTGCATGCACAGCTAGGTGCTTTAAAGGGTATGTGGCATATCAATGCCACTCAACAAGGATTTCTACAGGATTGGATAGCCATCTTGGAGACTTTGCAGATGGACAGAGAGGCAGCAGCAGACTATTATTGGAAACAAAGAGAGAAGCGGATTGCCAAATTCAATCAGAACCTGCAGGACAAGAAGATAGAGGAAGGAGACCTGGTCATGAAGTATGAAAGCTATCTGAATTTCACATTCCAGAAGAAGTTCAAGAAGAAGTGGACATGTCCATATAAAGTGAATAAGGCCTCTCCGAATGGGACGTATCAACTGGTAAGGGAAAATCGCAAGCTTCTTAGGAACAGGGTAAATGGTGTGCGGCTCAAATTGTACTTCGAGAGGAGTCTAGTGCCTAAAGTGCAGCAAATCATAGTGAAGGAGGATGGGCAACCCACCTAAAGCATGCAAGGTGCGGAGGAAGGAAGATGAAATTTTTGTACATAGCCTGTACATACGGTTGTGGTTCTGTGAGTTCTTTTAATCATCAATTTGGTGTGCCAATTTTAAAGTTTGTACATATGCTTTTGGTCGAACATAAATGTTCGACGAGGGGGCTGGGCAATGATGGTGCAACTAAAGTTGGTCAAAGCTAGAAAGTGGTCTATGCCAGGCAAAGGGTGCAGTCAAGTGCAGTGCAGAAGGCTAAGGCAGGTGCCAAGGCCCTTGGCAGCCAAAGGATAGCGGGAAAGTATGCCTCATGCGGTTTTTTAGGCCAAAAGTGCTATGGAATGGTCCAGATGGGGTGGCAGATGAAGATGTCCAAAATGCCAAGTCAAAGCTTCAGAATGTAGAGTTCAGCGTGCTATAGAAGCCGGTCCAGACGGCTCGTCAAACGGAGCCCTGGTGCTCAAGATATTGCAGTTTAAAGAAAAAGTGTGTTGTAGATCCCCGACGGATAGGGCAGCTGGGGACAGGTGGCCCGGGCTGCTGTCAGTGTAGATGTGTGTAGTGCTCGAGTTATGGAGCATGCCTGTCTTCTCGGATTGCAAATCGGAGCTCTGGATGGCAAGTTATGGCCATTAGAAGATTTTATGGGGGCCGGGTCTGAGCTCATTTGACTGCTAAGGGAAATGTGCCATCTGGCGGTTTTTGAGCCTCGCCAGAGTTCTTGGTGGGAGTGTTTACCATATGGAGCTAGCCGAAATCGACTACACATCAATCGGACACTCGGTCGGTGGGATGCAACAAGATGAAGTTGGGGGCATTTGGTGGTGAAAAGTCGGCCGGGGATTTCTTTATTTTTATGGCCTCAGATAGCAAGATCAGAGGATTCCGAAGACGATGGGATCTTCACGGCTCGGGGGACCGACTCAGTGATACCCGATATAGCTTTACAGTTCTGCCATCAAATCTATATAAGCAGTAAGTGTCAACTATGGGGAGCAAGAGGGAAAAAAGTAGATTTTGTAAGGGTTTTTTCAACCACTTTTGAGGGAGAATGGGCGAGCTGCCACGTGGTGCTCACAAAACCCACATGCTCACTGCGGGGGTCATGTGACAAGGTATATGGGTAGGGCCATGAGGCCCATTTGGTGTGTAGCGAGGGCGTGGAGAGCTCTTGGAGCGTGGCGCCGGCCCTTGTGGGCGTTGTGTAGGCGGTGGTTGGCAGTCCGCGGCGGTTTTTGGAGGTAAGGCAGGCGGCGCAGTGGTGCGCCCGCGCACGGTCTTTGACGGCGGTGATGACGTCGGGCGGTGCTCATTCCCGCGGCCTTGGAAAGCCCCATTTTGGAAGGGCAAGGGGGAAGGGCATTAGCGACATCGCTAATGCCCCCCCGGTTCGAGATAGAGAGCGGCCCCACGAAAGAAGAGAGAGAGAGAGTATAGCCAACTGAGGCGGTGCCAATTAGAAGGAGGGTCAAGTGGAGCTGAAGCATAGAGAGAGAGAGAGAGAGAGAGAGAGAGAGAGAGAGAGAGAGAGAGAGAGAGAGAGAGAGAGAGAGAGAGAGGATGGATTCAATGGGTGGCCAAATGGACCAAGCCAAGGACTGTCCGGGCCAAAGAAGACAAGGAGGAGTCGGATAGAGGAGGGAAAGTCAAAGTCAAGCCAAAGAGGTTAACCCCAATGGGGGATAAAAAATGTAAAAATGAAGGGTAAAAAAATAATAAAGCCAAGAGTCAATAGCGACATCGCTATTGCCCCCCCCCCCTCCCAAGTGCAAAGAGTGAAGAAGAGAGAGATAGAGCAAAGCGGTGCCCTCTTTCCCAAAAGATACCAATTCAAGGTGCCAGGTGGACCTATTAAATTGTAAATTCCCAAATTAAAGTCCCCCCTATAAAAGTAAAAAATGAACCAAATTTGGGGCCTTTTTTTTTTCTTGGCCTTTTGAGGTGCCGTTTGAAGCCTGCAAAGTGGAGTTCTCTAGCAAGCTAGCCCCTTTGTAACTTTGGCTTGAAAATGGCCATGGTGATGGCATTGCAAGCCGGTGTATGTGTTTTTTGAAGCGCAATTAAGCCACAGTTTCCTCCCGTGCTGTTGTTTCCCCTTCCCCCCTTCTCTTTCTCCTACTTTCATGGTTCTCCTCGGTGCCGGATGTGTGGAAGTGTGTGCCCCCCCAGAACGATGGTGTTTTGAGTGAGAGAGTGAGATTGAGTGGCTGTGTGCGTGTGTAAGGGTGGAGACAGGTAGTGGTAGCCAGGTGTATCTTGTGTGGTGGTTTGTAGAGTGTGTGAGTAGTGGCAATTGAGCAGGAGGTGGTCTACTAGTGAAAAGTGTTTCTTTGAAGGTGTTTTCTGAGAGGATAGGGGTGCTGTGAATACCCTGAGCTATAGAGAGGCCCTTTTGTTTGTGTTGGGCGTGTTCCCCCATTCCCCCTCTCCAGCGTCATCCACCCATGCGCTCTCAAGGTAGAGCTTAGATGTAAATTTAGATAACTAGAGCAAGTATGAATATAAGGGACTAACAATCCTTCAATAAGGATGTGTTGTGGGTGTCATGTTTGCACACCATTCTACCAAATTACTCATGATAAGGTCTCCTTATATGGATGTAAGGGAGCCTCTAAACACCCATGTGTAGCTGCCCTTAGATATCCAACTCCAAGTAGGAATCTCCCATGCACCCATGTGTAGCTTGTTTTAGGTAGACAAGTCCTCCTAGAATTTGGCCACCAGCCAAAGACCACAGACAACCGGCCACTGACCAGCGGGAACGGCCTATTTTTGATTGTCTTTCGATCGTCGTTTGGCCAAGATATTTTGGCAAAAGGAATATTCTGGAGAATAAAAAGGCTTGAGGGCTTTTGTCCCCGAGGCCCCCAAGGTTGGCCCTGAGTTTTCTCCATACCATCCACGATCACAAATAGAGATCTCATCAACGTGCAAAGCTAGAATCCACCAAATATATGTGCACCATTGGCTTCTCCTCATATGCAGGCCTTACCAATTGTGCAGCATATATTGTGGTGGCAAAACTGAGAGAGGTGGGCATTGCAAGTATACCAACACGAGGTGAATCTAGTGGAGGATCCTCTAATGGGGTCTTCATGGTATCTTCTTCATTGACTTTATCTCACTATTTATGTCCGCTATGAGACACAACGAGGTTTTTAGAATTTTGGCATCTCAAATGAACTTCCCAATGTGATCCAATTATATAGTTTGGCTTCTAGGTATTTATTTTACTTATTTGTCAAAGTCTGGGTAGGTCAATTTACTGAGTTTGGTATATAAGAAACCCTCAATCCCCATTCTATTGTAAATTAGTTACTCATTGCCAAGGCTGATTGGTTCAAGAGCCTCTCTCTCTCTCTCTCTCTCTCTCTCTCTCTCTCTCTCTCTCTCTCTTCCTTCCTTCCTTGATCTCTACGCATCCGCATCATTGAATTTGACAACAATGACCAACTCCTAGCAAAGCTTTTTCTCAATGACTCTTTGTTCTTCTTCAAAGAGTTCCCTCTAATAATTAGGAAGGCTCTGGAGATTTTGCAAACGTATGCCCAAGCATCACAGTTAAGTGAAATATTGGAAAATCAAGATTGATCTCTATCTCAAAGAATGACTCATTCAACTCATCAATGTGGATGGGGGAGATAGGATCAAAAAGGAAGATATATGGGAACTTTGGAGCCCCTCTAAGGATGGACATAACTCACAAGCAAAGATTCCAATGGGAAAGTAAGAAAGGTGCAAATGTGGGAGTATGTGCTTCTCCTGTTTGCAAGCAAAGTGTAAGTGATCAATTCATTTATTCTCATGTATATAGCCTTCAATGGTCTACTGCTTAAGATTGCCAAATTTCATTCAAAAGAGTTCTTGAAACTGGTGATAAGGTTCTCATGGAAGAACAACACTAAAAACTCAACGTCGTGGCAATAGGCTACCTTGGAGGAAGCTTCTAGACCTATTGAGCAAGGCGGTTTCGCGGTCCTAAACCCCAACACTCATGACGAGTCCATGTGCACCAAGTTTGTGGTTACACTTGTGAAACAGGACCACGCATCGGCTATTATGATAAAGACAACGATGAACAATGCCAAACTATGCACCCAAAGGTGGATAGTGAAAGAACTCAAGGTGCATGATAAGTTGCTTACCCCTTGATGGGCTCACCTAGAAACTTTAGGCACAACGGGCAAGCTCGTTCAAAAATACAACAAAGCAAAGGAGTATTTGGGAGAGATAACAAGGCATTTTCACTTCTCTATAGCACACTGGTTTCCATGGATCTTTAAGACGGGAAACATCCTCCTAAACCCCTTTTGGAGGGAAGTTGCCAAAAAAATTAATAACAAAGGTATTTTCCAGGTAGTTCAATTGTGGGATTGCAACAACATCCGCTAGAAAGAAGCAATCACAAGGATTTCATTCACATCTTTACGTGAAATGTGAAGTGGTAATAACTTATGTTATTAACACCCCATGGGAGTGTTATAGCATCAAATTCACATTAACCTATTGAAGCCGGTGTGAGCAGGATGAAAACACACAGAACGCCTCTATAACAATCCGACACACACTCTTGGGATGATACACACACACACACACACACACACACACACACACACACACACACACACACACACACACACACACACACACACACACACACACACACACACACACACACACACACACACACACACACACGCTATGGAGCACCACTCGGCTCACACAACCCACCTGGCCGAGACAGGGAACACACCGATGGAGCGAGAGGAGAGAGACTACCCATTTACCCACTCCACATAGACACACACACACACACACACACACACACACACACACACACACACACACACACACACACACACACACACACACACACACACACACAACCAAAAAACTCAGCTCAAATGAGGAGAAATTCTGATGTTTAGATACAAATGAGCTTGGGCCAACACCAATGGGGCAAATAGCTCACACAATATGGGTAATATATGCCAGATACAATCACAAATAGGAGCAGAAGCTTCGCTCATAGCAGAAACTTACATAGCCAAAATAACTTAAAAAGAGTGAGGAATTTGGAAAAGTGGACAGCGCCATCACGTCTGGAACGGCCCAAAACCCCAGTCTACAATGTCAAAGTGCTCAAATCCGACCTCGGATGAGCAGTTTACGGCCAAAACAGGCTCCAAAAACCCCAAAAACACACCTGCAGTTGTTCCTCCTCTCTTCTCCACGTTTTTTCTGGTCTTCTCTCTGTTTTCTCAGTTCCCACACTTAGCTTTATTAGTTGGTCACCCTTGGCCTTTTAGATGACCTCAAACGGACCCCGAACATGCCAAAAACTGACCTCACAATGCATAGTTGTCACTTTTTTGCATCATCCGCACACCTGGCACTCAACTTTTTTCAATAATGCATCCCGCCACCATGTGAAGTGGCCCCAAAATATTGTCCTCATGATGACCTTTCTGCATAATTATCACAAGAAAACATCCACGTTGTGTCCGTACTCATCTACGTGCAAGTATTGACCCCATTCGACCACCTGACGCCACTAGATGCCATCTGACGCATCTGCTTACCTCATGTCGTCGGCCAATAGATAGCTTCCTTGAGAAGTTTTATGTGATACCAACTCCTCATTATTGTAGAAAAAACACAATGATACTGGTGATAGTGAAAATCGATGCACTATGTACATGCTGTCCTACCTGTACATATGTGGGCCCCACGTAACCACCTGGCTCTGGAAAATGGGCAATTCTTTATTTGATGCACCATGCATGGGTATGTACATATGCGCAATCCCTTGCTCCAAAAAACTCCTGACATAATTTTCCCATCCCCTAGCCTGCTAGAGCATTCATGCTCAGCAGCAACAACACTAGTAGATGCTCATTCCACCTGGATCCCACACAAAAACACTTGGCATTCCTTGCATCAAGATCTTAATCAAGCTTCCACTTGGTTCCCAAGGAAAACCCGTAGAGATGCCATATATCAACTTTACATCAAGAAAACCATCAATCATGAGCAAATATATCTCCTTCTCCATAGCTGAGAGGTCTCCACTGATCATTTGTGTCATCAATTCTTGTTTCTTCGACAATTCACCCTTGGTTTGAATCAGCCCTTCAATCACTTCATAAGGCCCTTCACTTTCATCTTCAACCTCATTTGCAAATGCGACTAAACCAGACTCCTGGATTCCTTTGTCCATCAAAATAAATGAAACATCAGCATCCTCATCACTGCTGGTAGTACTATCACTGTCCTCTTCAGTCACTATGGAAGAGTCTTCATCACTAGACTCATCCTCATCTTCATAAAGCTCCTCTAATCGTTTCCTTGTGTCCATATTATAAAGCTTCTTGGCACTTGTCTTTCCATAATGGCTAATCGTACCACGTCTCCAATCTTGAACAGATCCCACTCCATGTAACCATGGTCTCCCCAGTATAATAGGATATGCTCTCAACCCCGCTGGCATGACATGAAAATCAACCACTGCCTTTGCATCATATGCTTCCACTTATAAGCTCTTTACAACACCCAAACATTTGACTTTCTGATGGTTTGCCAATCTGATCCGGAAACCTGACACCCCAGTCACTGTGAGACCCATCTTCTCAACGCATGAGTGCGTTATGACACATATTTGGGCTCCACCATCCACATAACCTTGTCCCATATTTTTTCTTTTATGCCACACATCTACGATTGGACAAATGTCTGGTAGCTCATCCATTGCCGACACCTTCACTGAACCCCTCTCTGGCTCTTTCTCCATTGGGTTAACCATCCTCTTCCACTGTCACTTTAGCTTAGGCACCATCTCTATAAGTTGCGCAAAAGTAACATCTGCCTTCCTGCTCTTCAGATCCTCCTTCAAGTCATAGCTTAATTGCCCATCCCCTAGTGGAAAATCTGACCCATGAAACTTGCGACGAGCCCTTCTTTTCCTCTTGGCCTTGACATCCTTGCCTTCATGGCTCTTTCCTTTCTTCTTACTAGGACCCGGGGCACTTCTTCCTTCCTTGTCCTCTCTGGTCCTCTTCCCAATAGGCATCACTAATGTATCCTCTACCTTTGATGCCTTCTCCAAGGTGACTACACTTAACACTTTTGTCTTTCTCTTTTCCTTTTGGGTTAATCCATTGGTTCCTTCATCTCCTTTAATTTCGATGCCACAATCATTTGACCTAGTTAGCACTTGTCTTGGCAATGGATACATGTCTCCCTCCATCCTTGGTGGCTTATCACATTGTGGGCTGATGTGGCCCAACTCTCCGCAATTATAACATGTGGGCATCTGCCTCCAGAACCTACCATTACTTTGGCCAACACCATTCCTGGGTCTTTCTTCACCTCCTAGCTGATTTGCAAACCTCCCTCGACCTCGATTATTTCCCACTTGACCTAGCATGTTTAGGCTGAGATTCTTCATCAAATCTACCACTTGCCTCATGTCTTGCCTTAGCCCATCATCTTGCACTGCTGTAGTGACCTTTGCTGGCATAACCTTAGGAGTAACAGAAACCACTGGTTCATGATGAACCCCGGGCATGCGACCTTGCGAAGAATCCATAGGATGAAATTCAGGCCTCATGGGCAAAGACTCTACCCCTAACTGGCTCATTTTCCTTAGCTTCCACTCTTTGTTCCTTGCCACCTCTAGTGCATCTTCATATGTTCTAGGCTTCTTTAGCTCCACTCTCCAACGTATATTCTCCCAAAGACCAGCCAAGAATCTGTCCTTCTTCATCATGTCAGGCGGGGGTACCTGTGGTGCTAAGGCCTTGCACATCCCCTCCCATGCCAATGAGAACTTACGTATGTACGCATCTACTGGCTCACCTTCCTTCTGCACCAAACCTTGTACTTATTGCCACACTTTGTCAGGATCTTCTATCTTCACAAACTCCACTTCCAATCCATGCCTTAGATTGTCCCAACTCAATCTTACGGGTGGATGAGCCCCACGCAACTCCTCTTCAAATGCTTTGGACCAAACTCGTGCATCACTCTTCAAACAGATTTGGAGAAGACGTAACATCTGTGCCGGGTCATGAATCTGGTTGCTAATATAGGCAGCCTCCATCTTTTCCAAAAAGTCTTCCACATCTTCATCACTTCTTCCATGAAACTCCGGGTAAGAGAAATCCATGGCTACCCAAATTACGATGCTTTGAGAACCCCTTCGAACACACGTGCAAGAACCCAAAACTTTTGACTGACACGATCCCCAGAAACTTCAATGGAGCTCAACTTCAGATAAGGACAAACACATGCACATCAAATGAGTTTTCGTAGTTGATCATTGGAATTACAACAGGTAAAGGACATTCCAGTATCTCCCCTAATCTTCTTGGCCCGAACATAAAGACTATGCACTGCTGGAAAAAAATCTTCCTAGACACATGAACATTTATCTGGATTCTCTGTGTTAAATGGAAAGGAGTGAACTGAGATCCGTCATGATTATCCATTAAAAGCCATCCATGTAGCTTCCAAAAAAGCACACTTGACTAATCCTCTGCTTTTGCCAAAATTTCAACAGCATAACAGTATAAATGTCTTAAAAGACCAAACAACCAGCCATCATAACTTGGAAAAATTTTGACAGAGTTTCCCCAAAAGTAGAGCAGTAAGAACCCAAAATATAGACTGTATATGTCTGCATAAACTGCCCCAACAATAGAACCCGAGCATCAAATAGAAATCACTAATACATAGCCTATGGCAAGGTCACGAAAAGGGTGCTCCAGCTACTTGTATCACCGAAAGGATCTCCACATTTGAGAATCTCCCAGCTCAATAAAACCTCACGCTATTGACTCTCACACGAAGGCTAATGCAAATCGTGTATAGTCAAGTCTCAGAAATAACTATCTTCCAGACCAAGTCTCAGAAATGGCTGGGACTACCAAATAAAACCATATATGACTCCACAAAGGCGTACAATGGTTGTTTCCACAAGTAACGTACAATCCAACAGACAATGCGCTCAAACAGGCACCAAGTGATGCATACCCACAACAACTGCAAGTGACACCACTGCTAGTATATCATTGTACTCCAGCTACCTGTACTTGTGTGAATCACTTGTACCTTATCTGTCCCTGTAACATGTAACCTGTATTCTGCAACCTGTAACCCCGAATCTCGAAGCTTGAAGCCCGAAGCAGAAGATACTCGAAGAAAATCCTCTGTGGGGGCGCCAAAAGAATGTGAGTGGGATGGAAACACATAGAACGACTCTATAACAACCCGACACACACTCTTGGGATGACACACACACACACACACACACACACACACACACACACACACACACACACACACACACACACACACACACACACACACACACACACTATGGGGCACCACTCGGCTTACACAACCCACCTGGTTGAGACAGGGAACACACCGATGGAGAGAGAGGAGAGAGACTACCCATTTACCCACTCCACACAGAGACACACACACACACACACACACACACACACACACACACACACACACACACACACACACACACACACACACACACACACACACACAACCAAAAAACTCAGCTCAAATGAGGATAACTTCTGATGTTTAGATACAAATGAGCTTGGGCCAACACCAATGGGGCAAATAGCTCACACAATATGGGTAATATATGCCAGATACAATCACAAATAGGAGCAGAAGCTTCGCTCATAGCAGAAACTTACACAGCCAAAATAACATAAAAAGAGTGAGGAATTTGGAAAAATGGACAGCCCCATCGCGTCCGGAATGGCCCAAAACCCCAGTCTACAATGTCAAAGTGCTCAAATCCGACCTTGGATGAGCAGTTTACGGCCAAAACAGGCTCCAAAAACCCCAAAAACACACATGCAGTTGTTCCTCCTCTCTTCTCCACGTTTTTTCTGGTCTTCTCTCTGTTTTCTCAGTTCCCACACTTAGCTTTATTAGTTGGTCACCCTTGGCCTTTTAGATGACCTCAAACGGACCCCGAACAAGCCAAAAACTGACCTCGCAATGCATAGTTGTCACTTTTTTGCATCATCCGCACACCTGGCACTCAACTTTTTTCAATAATGCATCCCGCCACCACGTGAAGTGGCCCCAAAATATTGTCCTCATGATGACCTTTCTGCATAATTATCACAAGAAAACATCCACGTCGTGTCCGTACTCATCTAGGTGCAAGTATTGACCCCATTCGACCTCCTGACGCCACTAGATGCCATCTGACGCATCTGCTTACCTCATGTCGTCGGCCAACAGATAGCTTCCTCGAGAATTTTTACGCACTACCAACTCCTCATTATTGTAGAAAAAACACAATGATATTGGTGATAGTGAAAATCGATGCACTATGTACATGATGTCCTACCTGTACACATGTGGGCCCCACGTAACCACCTGGCTCTAGAAAATGGGCAATTCTTTATTTGATGCACCATGCATGTGTATGTACATATGTGCAATCCCCTTGCTCCAAAAAACTTAGAACATCGGGAGTTCTTCTTTGACCGGCAGGATGTTTGGTTTGCTCGTTGGGCCCCCTTTGTAGCCCAGAGGCTCAAATTTGCCTCCAAATTGTAAAAAAAGAGCCAAGTTTTGAGGGGCCTATGCAAACAATAGACCATCCTTTGAGGAACCCCTTTTGGTACACTCTCTAGGGTCCTTACTAGAGATATTATCCTTGAGCTTTATGATGTAATTTTTTTGTGTCTTTTTCCCTTATAAAAATGTCCACGTATAGTTACCTCTCTTGGGTGTCTATCCGTCATATAGTTACCTCCCTTGGGTGTCTATCTGGCACCTCGAAGCAAGTTTGGTAGTAAGCATTCTCGTGGAGGTTCTAGGTGGTGCAAGTGCTTGGGGCTCATTTCTATTGTTAGAATGGATCGTTCCTCATCACTACACCAACGTACTTCTATTTTACGACTAGTAACCTCCCTTGGTTGTCTATCCGTCAGGAAATAGATTTGGGTAGGAAGCATCCTTTTGGAGGGTTTAGGTGGTGGAAGTGCTCATTTCTATTGCTAGAATGGAGCACTCATTATCGTCACACCAATTTTATGCTATTTTGCTTTTTTTTTTTTTTTTTGCCTACCTATCACTTTTGTCGATGTATTAGGTGGTGGTCATGTGAGGCTAAGTTATCAGTCACTTGGGAGGATAATTGAGTCCCCCTTCGTGGTCACACGGATCCTACTATGTTAGCTCCGTTCAACGAGAACACCCTTTTAAAACTATGCCCATTTTGGTAGTGTTGGAGGATGAAGCTTATAAAATAAGTTAATGCTTGCTACCAACGTGCCGCACGTTTATGGAGTTTGGACTTGCTTGCAACGTGGCCATTTGAGAGGGTAGAAATTATCACGCTCAGATTTGGGATCACTTGTGTGGGTTGTTTCTCTCTTTTTCTCCATGGGCAGACAGGTCAAGCCACTACTGTTCACCTTGGGTTGCTAGCAACACCTACAACTAGGCCTCATGTGACCACGACAGAGGGCTTGTGAGCATGCAGGTAATTTAAGAGAGGCGTAGTTGGATCGGTTATGAGTTACAAGAAATTGATCATTGTGTGATCGTACACTTAATGTTGCCCAAAGGTCCCTTGATGCTTCCTGAAGAGCCCCTCATGTTTCTCAGAGGGCCCATGCTATTTCTCGACGGGAAAAAATGACTGTTTGGTAGCTTTCAAGTTACATGGTCATTTTTTTTAATGTGAACAATTGTGAATTGAGAATTTTGTTAATTAACATTGGTATCACATAAAAACACACATGAGTACATGAATATGAAATCCCTAGAACCAGACCAGCTAGCTTCTCGATATAACCTGAACAGGACTAAAAGAATGATGATCAGTAGAGACCTTGAAATGCTGGACAGCTGCTGTTTTCCTAACTGTGAGTCAAAATTCGAGTGGAAAGCATGGTGGTGGCCTAAGATCAAACACTTCATGAGACTGCAAATCAAGGAAGTAAACCACACCCTAGTGGCTTCAATGGATTGTTTCTCCCCACTGAACAAGCTATGGGAGAAGCATTGGCCAAACTCAAGGTGGGAGACAATCGAGAAGATTATCTGGTTTCCACAATGGTCGCATAGGATGAAGGTCTTTCTATGGGAGGTACTATGGGGAGCCCTTCCAACTCGGGTGAAGGCTCTTGTTAGGGGTATTGGCTATGATAGATGCTCACAATGTAGACCCCATGCACCTATTCAAGGAGTGCCACCATGTTAGTTGTTCCATGTCCCCTTGTTGATGCTTGATGGGTAAGGGTTTGATGGGTAAGGGTGCTCATCCATAGTTAGATATGCTATTACTATCTGATTTGTTTTTCCCCCCGAGAAGGGCACTTTTGAATATATCAGAAAGAAGTTAGGTGCTTATGAGAAAGATTGATTACTATCAGGAAAGCTACATGTTTTGGACTGTAAGCACGCTTTGGGGAAATGACGCAAATGACAACTCTTGCTAAAAAAACATCATAACAACCCATATTGAGTTCCAAAATTTTCGTAAAAAATATGGACCATTTCTTGATTTGTGGATGTCATCCTTGTGCAGGGTTATGCTAATCTTATCTGTACCATTCCAATTTTATTAGATGTCCCCAAAGGGACTCACTTTTGAATAAGTTTTGATAAATACCTTAGATTTGTGAGAATTTTTGGCTGTCTAATTGGCTTTGCAGGAAAACCCAAGATTGAGAAAATGGTTTTTTTTAAAAGCAGCACTATTGAGTACAATAAAACGTGTATACTCTATGAATAGTGCAATCACACCCTAGCACTTGTATGCACATACTTGAAAGCATGAATTCTAAGTGCCACGTGCATTTTCTACTTAACACCCATCACTCATTTATCAATCATGGCGGAGAGATTGACTATGTCCAATATCTCACCAAGGGGTTCTTCACTTTTCAGTTCAACGACCCTGCGGCAACAAACAAAATTTTGAATAATGGTCTGCTTTACCTTAACAGTTCCCCAGTTTCGGTATTACCTTGAAACCCTTCCGTTGAATCTCTGGGGTCATTCAAGGATTTGGGCCTAGTGTGGGTGGACTTTATCAACTTACCGATCTAGTTGTGGGATAATGGTATAGATCTGGAAAGTTCCCTGGGTGTTCCCCTATTCATACTAGTTGACAAAAAGCTAGGGACAGCGGACAACAAGGTGTGCATTTGTTGGGATGTACGTAAGCCTCCCCCAGAGAGGATGGTTATTAATATAGGTACAGGTCTAAAAGTTATCCCTCTCCATTTTGGTATGTACTTTGGAACATGTTTCAAGTGAAATGGGTTTGGCCACTTTGAAAGAGATTACCGTCTGAATAGGGAAAGAGAGGATGAAGAGGGTAATGCTTATAAGACACAAGGAGCCACATCCAATGATCTAAATGATTCCAACATGGAAGGCGAGGTTATTAAGCAAGAAGAAGGTGGTAGTTGCAATGAAAATGAAAGTGTCAAAGCTAGCAAGGTGGGCACTCATGAGGTCACCCCACAGGTCCACTCTACTACTAAGGTGACTCCAAAGGTTGTTGGTATCCAAGACACCCCAAGACTTCAATTTTTAGCATACCGATTATCAAAACACCAATGAAGCCTTGGAAAAAAACAAATGTGGCCCCTACCTTGAACAAGGTGGATTAGGGTTGTCATCAAGTCTCTACGATTAAGTTCAAGCAAGTAAAAACTTCGGCACGTAGTACTTTCCACCTAAAGGAGAACCCATCACATAGTCAATAATCTCCCATTAGTTTGAGAAATTTCTTCAAGGTCTTGCAGGCCAAAAATTTGAGGGGCCTACTCAACTCAAACGTGCCTTCCCCCTAGCTCACCGTGGCAGAGGAGGGCAACAGTGGCCTCAAGGGAAGTCCGCAAGGTGTGATGGAGGAAGATGACCAATGAGAGACGCAGATGGATGGATCGTCTAAGAGAGCTCAAAGATTTCTATGCACACATGCAATTGAATTGAGCTAATTATTCAAACATATAACAAAGTGTCAAGGATCCAATGATGGGTTGCTTGCGCTTGAATTCCGATCGGATCAATTCAAGATCCAAGCAATCAATGTAGTGAGTCTAGGTTGAAGGAGTGAGGTAAATTGCAGTTACAAAACATGCAAAGAAAACACTTAAATGAAAATGAATTAATTAAAAAACATACACTAATTTCTTGCTAATTAAAGAATACTACTACTTGTTAATTGAACCCGCGCAATCCATGGAGGATAGAGGCCTCTTAAGTCTACCACGGATGTGCCCACACATGGATATGTTAGAGATCAATTATTGACATGTGCAATTAATGGAGAAACCGATTAGATAATGCTAATCCTACCATAGTATCTAATACCACTTGTTGGGCTAGGGTGGATGGACAAGACTACCATTCATCTTGGTAGCATTGATAATTACAATAGTAATAAGAGAAATAGAGAGAGTAGAATCGAATGATAATAACTTGGCTAATGATAAATTCATGATATACAATGGAATGATTGGGTTGAGATTGGAGAAAATGTGTACAAGAGTTTTCTACTTAGATAGTAGCTCATATGGCTAGATGCACCTCTTAAGAGTCACAAGTGCTTTTTCCAAAGGGTCAAGGGACAAGTCTCCAAAGGTCAAGAGTGGCTCCATAAAATGTGGAAAATCCACACTCAATGGGATGTCATTTGGACTCTTGTGCGACTCATTTTCAATATGTGCTAGGCCATGTGCCCTCACATGCTTACATGCTCATTGGACTGCTTATTCTACAAGAGATGGTTCTCACACCAACTGTTGATAAAAGGCCACAAACCCTAGCAAGATACAATATCAAGCACATCAAGCTAAAATTAAGTATGAGCACCAGATTTTCAAAACATGCTGCTATTCCAGCCTCCTCCAAAACCACATTACCTTGCCTCTATGCCAAACCAACCCTATGTGAGCCTTTGGTGATAGCCAAAAGGACCCTATGCCAGTAGTCTCTTATCAAGAGCCCTCTAACAACCAAAAGCAACTTGCACCAAGCTTTGGTTGACAGCCCTCCGATGTGAAAACATATTTTTCCAAGAAGTACACAGATGGGCGAGCTTGAGGTAAAATATTTAGAGTACTTAAGTCAATTGTCCCTCGTTTTGAAGATCTACACATATCTAGAAACCATCATCAAATGTTCTCACAAAGTGTTAGCAGAGTTCAATAGGTACCTCACCTAGAAGAGTAAGAAGCAAGAATTGTTTGCAAAGGCCTAAAAGGTAATAGCATGGAGCTTCAACCAAAGTTTGATCACTAGCATTCATGTTTCTCTTCCACCTAAAAGAAAGAATATAAATAAGGAAAAACACAAAAATAAGCATTCACATTTAGCTATGACTTTTGCCATCGTGTTGATATGGCGTTCTCTTCCGCTATCATGTCTACCATCACCACTACTCACAACTAAATTTGTGTTATTCCTCTTCTTTCAACCTGGCCTCATGAATACTCCTTCCAGATTTGGCATCCATATTACCAATACCCATGCTATCTTGAATGGTGGCATCACTCGCCTTGTTTGAACTTAAGATGACTAAGTAGGTCTTATGGAGAATGGGCATTGCCAACATAAGGAAGATGCTAGAGAATAGAACTCTTCTCTCATACTACTAGTCAAGTAGATTCCACATGGTGTTGTTGTGTTCCACTACTTATGTTCAACTAGAAGGTCAAAGGCACTGATCTCGCATGCACATGGAGGGTATTTAAGAAACATTTTTTTGAATTCTTCTACATGCTTCTACATTTCATATAACACTTGTGTTGTGTGCCACAAGAAACATATAATATATTTACAGCATTGGACGTTTTGAATAGACAAGAATTCCTTCTATGCAATGAATTAAATTGCAAGGATTGTTATCTATATCCAAACCTCCATGCCTATGTGCTTGCTTGGACAACACGTTGAGGGCGAGCTTTTTGAAATGGGGCCCCTAAACCCAAACAAATGGGCCTACCCTCACAAAATGTTCGTAAAGAGGTACGCACACTACTTGGGGCACCACCTTCTTTTGGGAGTGGAGAAGGAAACCAATCAAAATAACACTTGCACTCACCCACTCAAGCAACACACTTTGAAAACCCCCTTACTCTATATACACTTTGGACACTTGAACACCATGAACGATTATGCAACCCAATGCCGTGCATCAAAATGAAATATGCAATTTGTGGAATAGAATTCACCTTCTCCCCATAAGAATACCCATAATACATCCAAAATCTTCCTCTCTCAAGCACTCATAAAAAAAAATCATGCGCACAAGACTTGCCTCTCAAACACACAAGAGAACCACTTACATCAAACTAACACACTTTGCATAGAGAGCTCATCTCCATCTATGCAATGCCGTGACACAAATAAAATCACCATGAGAGGTAGCCACACATGCATATGTATGAGAGGAGTGAGAAATTTCTTTAGACCAATTGAATAAGTGTGGAGAAACAAACCAATGGTAAATTGAGAATAGAGCACTTACTTGATTTCTCGCACACCTTTTAAGGGGAGGACAGACGCTGGCTAACCATCACGAATTGCGACACTTGAAAGTTTTGAAGATGACTTCATGATCATTAACATAACCATATGAGAGATCATGATGTATTTACAAGTTATTGAGGTGTAACAAATGATTTATTGGGTTGATGGAGTAAGAGATTGTAGAATGGAAAGAGTGGAGAATAGAGTTGCACTTCCTCCAAAGAGGAGGGTTAGGAGGGAGGATGTGAAAGAGGGAGAGTTGGGGTTTTCTCTACTATTGATCAAGAAACAACATGAAGTTGAAAATATAGGTGTGTGTCCTTGAGTCTCTCCAAGGGGGCTATTTATAGTTGTGTAGGAGTGGGATTATGCTACACTTAATTAGAGTAAGTGATTATACCTAATTAAGTGTCCTTTGACCACTCATTGAATATTGGACATAAAAGGGACTATTTATTCACCAAAAATATCATTTTAGACCGTGAAGGCTCCATAGGGGTGCATAATGTAGGTGGGCCCCACCATGAGGCCCTACGGGTGGATCCTGCGGGGTATCTCAACTTGTTTGTCTTGGCATTTAGAAAGCATCTTTAGGTTGGTCCCATCACATGCAAGTTACCTTGAACACTCATTCCTCTTCTAGAAGATGAGTAGGGGAAAAATAAGATCTCAACCTCTTGATTTACTTGATTTACAGTTCCCTTTTGCTGCGAATCTGATAGATTTACACTATTTTGACCATAACTTTTTACCTGTAGCTCGGAATGACATGCTTCAAAAGGAAAAATTGACCTTCTCATCATGTTTGATATGAATTTGGACTATTCTTCACGCCCATGCACCAAGGAATTCGGTTTGGAAGGTCTACACTAGGCTAGGGAACCTTTTGCTTCCAAGTCTTCTTGTATGGGCCCTTTGCTTGTATGCATCCAAGGGGAATCATGATTTTTCAAAAGGCTATGATGCTTAAACAAATAGAGGAGGGCCCAATATTATTTTCTTGTGAAAAGAATATACAATTGGAGTCTTTTTGAAAGGAGAGAAACTATATGTATATTCTTAAGAGATATTGGGCCACCTATGTAGGGGGCATAGAAGACTTGTAGAGAGGGACCATAATCTTTGGTAAAGACAAGTGGAGAGTTGATTTCCATGGGAATCTCCTTATCTGCGATTTTTTTAATATAAAAAATTGTCCATACTTTATGCCCAAGGGTGTTAAAAGTGAAAGCTCCGTCAAAGCATAAAGTATG